>NC_056743.1:197854903-197991434 GCF_019279795.1 Protopterus annectens
TAATTGTTTCAATTAAATATTTCACTGTCCAGACTCGTGTGTCCTGCAAAATTAATTGTTTTTTTTCATTACACTTTTTGGGGGCAGTAAAGCCACTAAATGGCATAGGGGCAAAACTGTCAATTCATTACTTGCATACAACTTCCACTGTAGTGATTAGTTTTGCTTTTGTTATATATATCTTATCTGAAAATCTTTAGGAATATTAAATTCTTAAACTCCATCATCAGAACGTAATCTGGTGTCTCTAATAAACTGATTCCTAACTATGTACAGGATGAGTATGTACTATGTATGTATGAGTACAGGCCAACATGGGAGGACTTTGCCTGACAAAGTTTGCAGACGACTGCAAACTGGGCGCCATAGTGGAAAGTGCATCTGACACGGATATCCTTCAGAAGGGACTCACAGAAACAGTTAGCTGGTGCCAGAGCCATGGCCTGAAGTTAAACGCCAAAAAATGTATGGTCATACCCTTCGGGGAAAAACAAGGTAACCCCAAGCTACCATATAGGTGGCAATCCACTAAGCACAGAAGAGGTTATCAGGGACCTGGGGACCCAGGTTGACAGTGGCCTTTCTAACCACTTTAGCAACGTGAGTGTCAAAAGAAAGACCTTCTACATTGCCCACCTGATCATGAAGGGATTCACATCCAGATCTAGTGAGGTCATTGTTCCCCTGTACTCTTCACTTATCAGACCAACGATCGAGTACAGTGCCCCATTCGGGATGCATCTCACCCGACATCTGCAGCAATTGGAGAGACCCCAAAAGTTCCTCACCAAAAGGATAAAGGGACTCCAAAATCTGTCATATGCTGCCAGATTGAAGAAACTCCAGCTCTATACAGTCACATACCGTCTGCTCAGATGTGATATGTGCCTGACATACAAGGCCATGTCCAACCCGGAATTAATGGATATGCTCCACCTCAAAAAATCCAAATCCACCAAAACCACTAGAGCAAGCGACTTAAACCTTAGCACGGATATAAATAGGACGTGCTGGAGGGATAGATTTATCACTCGGAGACTCCCTATGCTGTGGAATAAAATCCCGGTCCATGTGAGGCAGAGCACCTCGCTGGCTTTGTTCAAGAGAAATCTTGACCTGTGGATGGGAGATCGTAGGTTTACCCAGGGAATCCTCTCTGTGTCACTGCTGGACAGAGGCACAACAAACTAATGGGCACAGTATTTTTTCATATAAGGGGTGGCGTAAGCCACAAAAATTTGGGCTAGGCTTATAAATGCCTTAGGGCAGATAGCCTAGTATAAACCTATGAACCTAGGTTTTATTTCATAAGTACTTGGTGTTGACTTGTGCAAAGTTCGTATAGTTACCTTAAACGAGCATAGGTTTGGTAAAGAGCTTTTATGAAATGTTTTACTGGCTATATTCAAATGTATAGTATCATCTAAATGGAGCATTATCTGCCCTCTTTCTCACTTAACTCGTGAAAATTGTCCACTCTTATTAATTTCAAACAAACATTTGTCTATTATCTGATGTTCCTGTCCAAATTAAACAAAAAAAAATTGTTGTTACATTGCTTAAACATTTAAAAATGCTGGATGCAGATATGACCAACTTTGTTCCCTAAAGTCTAACGCCAAATTTGCGAAAAATAAGGCCACATTTGTGCCTATCTGTAATCCTTTTAACTGATGATAAATTACTTTATCAAATAAAAAAAACCGTTCTTCGACATAAAGTGCAATAATATACATGAATTATTTACTTTTGTGGTGTGAAAATTGGTAAACTTGCAGAGAGACTTTCTAAATCACTCTGTGCCATTGTTTCCTGGATTTGAAGTATATAGTGACTCCACATCAACAATAAATGTCTCTACCTGAAATATTGACATTTTTAAGTTCATCTAAAATGTTTAAGAGTCATTAATGAATGATTTAGAGTGTTACACAATAGGATAAAGTATAGAATATAGGTAACTAGAAATATGTATTATTTGAGCCACTATTTGCCATAAAATGGCAAATTGCAGGGTTTGTACTATCTCTAAAGTTTGGAAACAGCAGACGAGTATCTTAATCTTGGATGCTGGACTCATACTAATTCTTAAGTATGAGTTTAAAGTACCCTTTTGTGTTACTTGAGTATTGTCTCTGTATTTATATCTGTTTATTAATAAAAGCCAGCCTCATGACGCACTAATTTTCAGCATCTGACAGAATATTTCTTTTTATCCTAGCAACCTAATCTGAAGTTTCCATAATGATTAATCCATTGCTTTTATCAGTTTCATAAATGTTTTATGCCTTCTGTGCAGTTATTTCTTGCAGTGCTTTCTTTTCAATACTAGATGCATTAAAATGCTTTATGGAAGCTCTGTTGGATAACACAGCCCTCCGTTCAACTTCACAGGCATCAATGAACATATTTAGTGTTTAACAGAGGATTGTAGAAGTCGCACTTTTTCAAGTAATTATTCATTAATTTGAACTTCAAAATCAGTAGCGTTCAGTATATATTCCAAATGTAATTTTCTGACAAAAAAATGCAAGTTCCAGAATTCAATTTGCTAAACTCTTAGTAGGAGTAAATGTAACCTTTTGAATGGTAGCTATTGGTGAAGTAAAAAAAAATTATTTGGATCTTGTAGGTTTGCCTAACTATTTGTAAAATGTTGGCAAACAATTACAAACCTAGCCAAAACAATCTGTTTAAAAGTTACCTCTAGCCTCAGTGAAGGCAAGACAACTTAAAGCCAGGGGAGAATTTGAGGCTTCCTATCCAGTTCTGCGTTTAAATTGAAGATAGCAAGGGTGCTACTCTGTTTGAAGTGTAGTGAAAATTTGTTCCTGAGTTGTAGGATATGTTTGTTGGGAGAGAGTAATATCCCAGTGTGTCTTATCTGCTGATGAAGGTTTAGATCCTTAGTATTTGGGGTACCTATAGCCCTTTGGGGTACCTATAGCCCTGCAAAGGAATAGAAGGCCAAATAAGGTTTGTATCTTTCATGACTTGAAAGGCTAGACACAGATGTTCTTCGTGTTTCACTATTGCAGTCATTACAATAGGGTTATCTTGCTGGCAGGCTACCCTCAGTCGGCCTGAATTCCAAAGTCTAGGTCCGGCATCGGTTGCTGTCGCCTCTTCCCTGATGTCAGTGCGCCAGGGGTATAAAAGATGCAGCCGACGCCATTTTCTTCAGTCTTTCTTGCCGCACGGTGCCTAAAGCAAAAGCAGTTTGCAAGTGCCGGTTGGCCGACTCCTGAGATTTTCATGTTCGAATTTCAGATACGAAGTCTTCACTAAAAAGCCAAGTACCCCGTTGGGGAAACCTTTTTTTTTTTTTTTTTCTTGCTCCAGACCGATGTCAGAAAGTTAATAATTGTATTTCTTGTGGGAAACAAATACCTCATAAGGACTTTCATTCTTATTGTATTCCTTGCCTAGGCCCTGACCACGATGTTGCTAGTTGTCAGTTTTGTGCTAGATTTAACCTATGAGCTATTAAGCATTGGTACGATTTTGTACTATTTTGGCAGACTATTTAACTATAAAATGTCATCCGATAGCCATCAGACTACCGGAATTCACAAGAAACGCAAAGAAAATGACAGGCATCCGAGGTCCAAAACCAACGACGAGGCTTCTTCTAAGCCAGTCGTCTGTTCTCAGTGAGGCACCTTCGCAGCCCCTGACTACCGCTACTTTAAACTCGCAGCCCACAACCGACACTCGCGTGGAGTCGACCAGGCTGCTGGAAGCTCAAGGTACTGGACCTTCGGAAACTATTCCCTCAGATGGGTCCGGAGCCGCTGAGCAGGCATCGTCTGAAGGTATTTTCAGACCTACTCGATTATATGTTAAAGCGACTTCAGCTTCTAAGGCAAAGACTAAAGCACCTTTAAAGACAAAGAAACAAGTACAATAGCCTCATGGACAGGCCTCCATGCCTAAAAAACAGATGCTCAAAATGGCCGAAGACCTTGTTACTTTGATCAGGGGTTCCCACCCCCCTCCTGATAAGAAGTCTAGGCAAGAGACAGATTATGAATCTTCAGATCAGGTTTCCATTTCATCTGATTGATTTTTCTTCTGATCAGGAATGCTCTCTTCCTCCCTATGAGGATTCTGATGCTGAAGAATCTATTCTTTCAGCCTCTCCTCCTGAGGATTATTCTTTTGGGGAAACTTTACATACCATGAGGGAGTATTTCCACTGGGAGAGTCAAGATTATTCTGAATCTAAGAAATGGCTAGGAGACTTCCTTTTATTACCACAACACAGGCCCCTAGCTATTCCACCTGTGTTGGACATTGTAGATTATGTATTTTCAGAGTCCAATCTGTCCCCTGGCTCCTTACCTCCAGCGCCTGTTAAGCTGGACAGGTACTACAGAGTTCCTGACTCTCATAAATTCCTTTTCAAAAACTCTGCTGCTGACCCAGAAACCGTGTCCCAAAGGGGTCAAGGTTTCCACTGCAAAAAAACCCTAGTCCCTCTGACACGGATTCTAGGGCACTGGACAGATGGGAAAAAGATTTACACTTCTGCTACTTTGGCTGTAAGGGCTTTAAATTGTCAGTTTCATATGCTCAAATATCGGCAATATATTATGTCGCTGCTTAAACAGAAAATGTTGATAAATTCTGAATGTGCAGAAAATAAAGAAATGCAGGATTTATTGCATGCAGCTGAACAAGTTGGAATGCATACTTTGCAATGTGGTTTTGATTCTCTGGAGGCCTCCTGCAGGGCCGCAGTTACGGGTTCTGTCATTAGGAGGCATGCTTGGTTAAAGGAACAAAATCTACCTGATCATGTTAAGGAAAAAGTATTAGATGCTCCATTACAGCATGATGCTTTGTTTGGAGTTAAAGCAGAAGAGGTGAAAATGGAGAACAAAGCTAAATCTATGCAAACAGTCAAGGATTTCTTACAGGTACAGCTACCAAGATTTAGCAGACACTGGCCTACAAACGATTGGTCCTTTCCAGTGTCAGACAGGCCACAAAGGGGCAGATACAGACGCCCTAGAGGCAGATCCCAGCCCCAAGGTTCATGCAGGTCTAAACAATGGGGTGCTTTTACCCCCAAAACTGGAGAAGACAAATCACAGCCATACAGGAAACTGTCCCAATGACTTCCCCTGCCTGCGCCAAGCACTTATCTTCTGGCAGCACCTTTAGAGGGAAAGCTAGCACTTTTTCTCAAAATTGGCACAAAATAACCCAGGACAAATGGGTATTAAACATAGTGTCACAAGGCTACGAGTTTCACTTCTATACCCTGCCAAGGGCAAACGGTTGGCCAAACCTGCCAAAACATCAGTGGGCAGAGGCACAAAAACAAGTCTCATCCCTCATGGACATGAGGGCCATTCAAAAAGTACCAGAGCAAGAACAGGGACAACTTTTCTATTCAAGACTGTTCTTGGTACCCAGAAAGGTGAAAGCCTGGAGACCAATACTGGACCTATCTGGATATTCCAAAATTCAAAATGTTGACTACAGCAGCTTCTGCCCATATTTGGCAAGAAGGCTTGGTTTGTGACTTTAGATCTAAAAGAGGCATGCCTGCATGTCCCAGTCAGACAAACATGCAGAAGATACCCGAGATTCAAAGCCGGCTCAATGCACTGCCAATTCTCTGCACTGCCCTTTGGCTTATCTACTGCGCCAGGGTCTTCACAAAGTGCCTGGCACCAGTAATTGCATTCTGCAGGCAAAGAAGAATACAGATATATCCTTAATTGGACGACTGCCTCATTCAAGCAGAGAATAAGGACATTTTACTACAGCATCTGGCGTTTTGTAAAGAGATTAGTACCATGCCTAGGGTACACAGTCAGTGAATGGAAATCAAAACTAGTACCCTCTTGATAGATAATATTCCTGGGTGCAAGCTTAAATACAACTGCCCAGATGGCTTATCTCATGCCAGACAAAGGCAACTGACTACCTATTTCGAAATGTTGGCAACAAAGGCCCAGTTATCTGCAAGAAAAATTCTGCAGGCTTTGGGCTTCATGGCATCCTGCATTCTACTAATTCCATATGCAAGACTGCATATGAGGAAACTTTTTTTATATGCTATCTAAAAAGTGTTTGGACACAGCATTGTCACAGCCTGGAAGCAATAGTTATTCTCATTCCCTGACTGCAACAGGAGTTTCGATTTTGGGCGAAGGCCTGTCACCAGAACAAGGGACAGCCATTCACTCTACCCCCAGCCACACAGACCAACAACGGATGCATTGGATTATGCCTGGGGAGCCCACATGGCAGGGAAGATCTATTCAAGGCACATAGTCCACAAACCAAATGCATATACATATCAATCAAAAAGAGATGCTAGCTGTTCAAAATGCCCTGGCAGCCTTCAAGGACTTACTAAATCCGGGACAACTACCGATAGACAGACAATAACATGGTCATGTGGTATATAAACAAGCAGGGAGGCACTCCTTCTTACCCCGTTTGCAAACTGGCCATGATTTTGTGGGACACAGCATTGACTTACCAGGTACATCTGCAGACACAATTCCTGCCAGGAAAGATAAATACTCTGGCAGATGAACTAAGCAGAAACCTCATGGATCCCCACAAGTGGAAATTGGATCCACAAGTCTTTAGCATGATAAGGAAATGGGGCTGTCCGGAAATAGATCTATTTGCCTCACCTCACAACTGCCAACTAAAGAGATTCTGCACAAGGACTGATCACAGACAAGCATGGAAAGTGGATGCCCTATCTTTCAGCTGGAAAAACTTAACAGTATATGCCTTTCCTCCTCTGCCTCTCCTCCCCAAGGTACTCCTAAAGGTCAGACAGGAGAAGCCAAAAATGTTACTGATTGCCCCAGTACTGGTATCCAATTTTAAGGAACTTGTCTCAATGCCCAGCCTGGACCTTGCCTCAAGTGCCTCATCTACTGTCCCAGCAGAACAATCAGATCCTGCACAGCCAACTCAAGACCTTAAATCTGGCAGCATGATGGTTAATGTAGTCCTACAAAACTCACCTCTCACTAAAGCGGTGTTGGATGTCATTTTGGAAGCCAGGAGGCCTAGTACTAGAAAATCCTATGCTGGAAAATGGAAAAGATTCTGTGCTTGGAACCAGGCACAAGGAATTGACACAGCTGTTCCAAATATTCCTCAGATTTTGCAATAATTGACTGAGATGCTGGACAAAGGCCTATCCTTTTCATCTATAAAAATTCATGCCTCTGCCATTTCGGCTTATTGCAATACAGAGCCACCAGTCTTTTCTCATCCGTTAAGGCAGTACCTTAGAGGGGCCAAAAATTTGAGGCCTCCAAGGAGATCAGCAATACCTGCATGGGACCTCAATTATGTCTTAGAAAAACTCACCCTGCCTCCTTTTGAGCCAGCCACTCACCCTGCCTCCTTTTGAGCCAGCCGCTACAGCTGATATAAAGTTTTTATCTTGGAAAACAGCTCTGCTCCTAGCAGTAACTTCTGCAAGACGAGTCTGAGCTACAGGCACTCATGGCTGTGGAACCTTTTATCATTTTTTATCCAGACATGGATGTTCATCGTGTTTCACTGTTGCAGTCATTACTCTTGGGTTATCCTGCTGGCAGGCTACCCGCAGTCTGCCTGAATTCCAAAGTCCTGGTCCAGCGTCAGTTGCTGTCTCCTCTTCCCTGACGTCAGTGCGCCAGGGGTATAAAAGATGCAGCTGACGCCATTTTCTTCAGTCTTTCTTGCCGCGCGGTGCCCGAAGCAAAAGCAGTTCGCAAGTGCCGGTTGGCAGACTCCTGAGATTTTTCAAAATTGAATTTCAGATCCGAAGTCTTCAATAAAGCTAAGTACCCCGTTGGGGAAACTTTTTTTTTTTTTTCTTGCTCCAGACCGATGTCAGAAAAAGTTAACAATTGTTTTTCTTGTGGGAAGCAAATACCTCATAAGGATTTTCATTCTTACTGTATTCCTTGTCTAGGCCTTGACCACGACGTTGCTAGTTGTCGGTTTTGTGCTAGATTTAACCAATGCACAATAAAGCGTCAGTACGATTTTGCTTTCTATTACTTTGGCTGAAGGTTTAACTATATAATGCCGTCTGAACTGACTACCGAAATTCATAAAAAGCACAAGGATAAAGAAAAGGACAGGCATCAGAGGTCCAAAACCAATGAAGCCTCTTCTAGGCCAGTCGCTGGTTCGCCGGTGCTCAGTGAGGCGCTTTCGCAGCCCCCGACTCCTGCTACCTCAGAGCCACAGGCCGCTTCAGACTCCCACGTGGAGACAACTAGGCCTCTGGATACTCAAGGTATTGGGCCCTTCGGAAACTAATCCCTCAGATGGGTCCGGAGCCGCTGAGCAGGCATCTGCTTCTGAGGGTGTCTTCAGACCTACACAACTTTTATATCAAGCCTACTTCAGCATCCATGACAATGTCTAAAACAGTTTTTTAAGACAAGGAAACAAGTACAGCATTTTCCAAGACAGACTTCTATGCCTAAGAAACAGATGCTCAAAATGGCCGAAGACCTAATTACTTTGATCAGGGGTTCCCATCCCCCTCCTGATAAGAGGCCTAGGCAAGATGCTGAATATGATTCCTCTGATCAGCTTTCCATTTCCTCTGATTCCTCTTCAAACAGGGATATTCTAGTCCTCCCTATGAGGATTCTGATGCTGAAGATTCTATTCCTTCAGCCTCTCCTCATGAGGATTATTCATTTGGGGAAACCCTGCATACCATGAGTGCATTTCCACTGGGAGAGCCAAGATTATTCAGATTCTAAGAAAAGGCTTAGAGACTTTCTTTTACTACCTCAGCACAGACCTCTTGCAATTCCTTCTGTTTTAGACATAGATGTATTTTCAGAGTCCGGCCTGTCTCCAGATTTGTTACCTCCTGCACCTGTTAAGCCGGACAGATACTACAGGGTCCCAGATTCTCATAAATTTCTATATAAAAACCCTGCTGGACCCAGAAACTATCTCACAGGGTCTCAAAGGGGTGAAGGCTGCTACTTCTAAAAACCCTGTCCCCTCAGGTAGAGATTCTAGGGCACTGGATGGAGGGGGGGGGGGGGAGTCTACACTTCTGCTACCTTGGCTGTAAGGGCTTTAAATTGTCAATTTCATATGCTCAAATATCAGCAATACTTAATGTCTTTGTTAAAACAAAAAATGTTGACAAATTCTGAATGTTCTGAGAACAAAGATTTGCAGGATTTACTGCATGCAGCTGAACAAGTGAGAAAACATACTTTGCAATGTGGTTATGATTCACTGGAGGCCTCGTGCAGGGCCGCTCTTACAGGTTCTGTTATTAGAAGACATGCTTGGTTAAAAACAGTCTGCCTGATCATGTTAAGGCATAATTATTGGATGCTCCATTACAGCATGATACTTTGTTTGGTGTTAAGGCAGAAGAGGTGTTAAAGAAAATGGAGGATAAAGCTAAATCTATGCAGACAGTAAAGGATTTCTTACAGTTACAACCACCCAGATTTAGCAGGAGCTGGCCTTCTAAGAATTGGTCCTTTCCAGCGTCAGACATGCCACAAAGAGGCAGATTCAGATGCTCTAGAAGCAGGCAACTGCCCAAGGGCTCATACAGGCCCAAACAATGGGGTGATTCTACCTCCAAAAGCAGAGAAGACAAATCACAGCCTTATAGGAAACGGTCCCAATGACTTCCGTCTGCCAATGCCAAGCACTTACCTTTTGGCAGCACCCTTAGGGGGAAAGCTAGCACTTTTTTTCACAAAACTGGCACAGGATCACCCAGGACAATGGGTCTTAAATATAGTCTCTCAGGGCTACAGGTTCCACTTTCACACCCTTCCAAAGGCAAAAGGTATGCCAGACCTGCCACACAATCAATGGGCAGAGGCACAAAAACAAATTTAATCTCTCATGGACATGAGGGCTATTCAGCCAGTGCCACAACAAGAGCAGGGACAAGGATTTTACTCAAGACTTTTCTTAGTGCCAAGAAAGGACAAAGCCTGGAGACCAGTTCTGGACGTTCCAAAATTCAAAATGTTGACTCTGCAGCAACTTCTGCCCATGTTGGCACGAAGGCTTGGCTTGTAACTTTGGACCTCCAAAGAGGCATACCTGCCATGTACCAATCAGACAATCTTGCAGAAGATACCTCAGATTCATAGCTGGTACAATGCGCTACCAATTCTCTGCACTGCCCTTTGGCTTATCTACTGCACCCAGGGTCTTCACAAAATGCCTGGCACCAGTAATTGCTTTTTGCAGACAAAGAGGAATTCAAATATATCCCTACTTGGACGACTGCCTTATTCAAGCAGAGACAAAAGACATTCTACTAAAGCATCTGGCGTTCGTAAAATGATTATTAATTTGCCTAGGGTACACAGTAAATGAAAAGAAATCAAAACTAGTACCCTCTCAAGAGATAATATTCCTGGTGCAAGCTTAAATACAACTGCCCAGATGGCTTATCTCATGCCAGACGAACAAAGGCAACTGACTTTTATTACTTCAAAAACATGGCAACAAAGACCCAGTTATCTGCAAGAAAAATTCTGCAGGCTCTGGGCTAAATGGCATCCTGCATTCTGCTAATTCCATATGCAAGACTGCATATGAGGAAACTACAATGGTATCTAAAAAGTGTTTGGACTCATCATTGCCACAGCCTGGAAACATTAATTACTCTTTCCCTGCCTGCAGCAGGAGTTTCGATGGTGGGCACAGGCCTGTCACCACAACAAGGGACAGCCATTCACTTTACCCACAGCCAGGCAGACACTAACAGATGCATCAGATTATGCCTGGGGGGCACACATGGTAGGAAAATCTATTCAGGGCACATGGCCCACAAGCCAAATACATCTTCATATCAATCAAAAAGAGATGCACACATGTACAGAATGCCCCGACAGCCTTCAAGGACCTACTTCATCCAGGACAACTGCTGATAAAGACGGCCAATACTACAGTCGTGTGATACATAAACAAGCAAGGAGGCACACATTCCTACCCCCTCTGCAGACAAACCATGACTTTGTGGAACACCGCACTGACTTATCAAGTACACCTGCAAGCACAATTCCTGCCAGGAAAGAAAAATACTTCTGCAGACTAATTAAGCAGAAACCTCATGGATCCTCACGAGTAGAAATTAGATCCACAAATCTTCAGCATGATAACGGGGGAAAATGGGATGCCCAGACATAGATCCATTTGCTTCCCCTCACAACTGCCAGCTACAGAAATTCTGCACTCGGATGTATCACAAACAAGCATGGAAAGTGGACGCACTTTCATTCAGCTGGAAAGCCCTCGCAGTATATGCCTTCCCTCCTCTGCCTCTCCTCCCCAAGGTACTCCTAAAGGTCAGACGAGAAGCGAAAAATGATCCTGATTGCCCCAGACTGGCCACGCCAGCACTGGTACCTAATCCTAAAGAGCTGGTCTCAAGGCCCAGTCTGGACATTGCCTCAAATTCCTCATTTGCTGACCCAAAAAAAAATCTGATCCTGCACAGCCAACTCAGAACCCTAAATCTGGCTGCATGGCAGATAATGTAAACTTTCAGAACACACCTCTCTTTAAAGCAGTTATGGATGTTATTTTGGAGGCCAGGAGGCCCAGCACCAGAAAATCTTATACAGAAAAATGGAAGAGATTCTGTGCTTGGAACCAGGCACAGGGAATTGACACGCTTGCACCAAATATACAATACCTAACTGAGATGCTGGACAAAGGCCTATCCTTCTCAATTAAGATCCATGCCTCTGCCATTTCAGCTCACTACAATACGGAACCATCTATTTTTTCACATCCACTGCTAAGGCAGTATCTTGGAGGGGCCAAAAACATAAGACCTCCAAGGAGAGCACCAATACCTGCATGGGACCTCAATTTTGTCTTGGAAAAACTCACGCTGCCTCCTTTTGAGCCAGCCAATACAGCGGAGATAAAATACTTATGGAAAATAGCTCTTTTCCTAGCAATTACTTCAGCAAGAAGAGTCTCAGAGTTACAGGCACTAATTGCTTTGGAACCTTTTATTATTTTCCATCCGAACAGGGTTTCTGTAAGGACAAACCCAACATTTATGCGTAAGGTAGTGTCCAGTGTGGCTCTGAACCAAACCATACATTTGCCTACCTTTTATCCAAACCCGCAGAATAAGGGGGAAAGGCTTCTGCATTCATTGGACATACACAGACAGCTACGCTTTTACTTGGACAAAACCAAAGCTTTCAGAAAGACTGAGCAACTCTTAGTGGTATATGCTGCAGGATTACAAGGATGTTGTTTTTTTTTAGTCCTGTAGTAGGAATCCATCCCTGTGTAATGCTAGTATAGCGATGCCTCTGATGCAGTGTAGTGGGATGCACTTTTAACTCTTGATCCCAGTACCTATGGATGTTGTTTGTGTTTCACTGTTGCAGTCCTCACATTTGGGTTATCTGCTTTCAGGTAGCCCTCAGTCGGCCTGATTATACAAGTCTTGGGTCCTGCATCGGTTGCTGTCTCATCTTCCATGACGTCAGGTAGTCAGGGGTATAAAGCATGCAGCCGACGCCATTACATCAGTCTTTCTTGCTGTGCGGTGCCTGAAGCAGAAGCATTTTGCAAGTGCCGGTCGGCAGACTCCTGAAATTTTCGTTTTCGAGTTTCAGATCCGAAGTTTTCAACAAAGCTAAGTACCCTGTTGGGAATCCTTTTTCTTGCTCTAAACCATTGTCAGTAAAAGTTGACAATTATATTTCTTGTGGAAAGCAAATACCTCATGAAGATTTTCATTCATACTGCATTCCTTGCTTAGGCCCAGACCACGACGTACCTCTCTGTTGGTTTTGTGCCTTATTCAAACCTCGTACTATTCGTCGTCTGTTCATTTTTGCATCTAAATATTTTGGTGCTCTGTTCAATTATCCAGAAATGGCTTCAGTAAGCCACTGGGCTACTGACATTCCGAAAAAACGCAAAGATAGAGACAGACCACATAGGTCCAAAGCTGCCGCCGACGCTTCTCCTAAGCTAGTAGCCAGTTCGCCGGTACTCAAGTGAGGTGCTTTCACAGTCCCTAATAATTGCTACTTCAGATTCGCAGGCCTCCACTGAGACCCATTCGGAGTCTGGTATGCCACGAGATGCTTCTTAAGACTGTGGAACCTGCGGATGTCTCTACCTTGGATGGGTCCAGAGCCACTGCGCAGGCACCAGCTTCTGAGGGTGTATTCAGGCCTACTGACTTGCATATTAAACTGACGCCATTTTCCTCTTCAAGGTCTAAAACTCGATCTGTGCCCAGAAAACCGATGCCCAGACCGCATGGTCAGGCCCCTATGCCTAAAAAACAAATAAGAATGGCTGAAGATCTTAATTCTCTAATCAGGGGAAGTCGCCCTTCTTCCTCTAAGAGACCTAGGACTGATTTTCCTTCTGATCAGGATTCTGAAATTTCTGTTTTCTCTGATTACCAAATTTGCCCTTATCTACCTAATGAGGATTCTGATGCAGAGGACTCCATTCCGTCTGCTTCCCCTCCAGAGGATTTCTCTTTTTGTGAAACCTTACATACTCCTTAGGGAGCATTTCTGCTGGGAAAGCCAGGATTACTAGATTACTCTGACTCCAAAAAGAGGCTTAGGGAATTCTTACTCCTGCCTCAACGCAGACCTTTAGCTATCCCTCCTGTACTGGACATTGTAGATGATGCCTTCTCTGAATCTAGCCTGGCCCCTGACACTTTACCTCCTGCTCCCATAAAACCTGATATGTATTGCAGGGTACCTGACTCACAAGTTCCTTTTTAAAAACCCTACTGCGGATCCTGAGACCATTTCACAGGGACCCAAGGGCATTAAGGCTACTACTGCCAAAAACCCTACTCCCTCTGATAGAGATTCCAGGGTGCTGGATAGATGGGGTAAGAAGGTATACACTTCTGCATCTTCGGCTAGTAGGGCCTTAAACTGCCAGTTTCATATGTTAAAGTATCAGCAGCATATTATTGGATTGCTTAAACAGAAAAGTATGTTGATTCCTGACTGTGCTGAAAATTAAGAATTGCAGGATTTAATGTATTCTGCTGAACAAGTTGGAAAACGTACTTTGCAATGTGGTTTTGATTCATTAGAGGTATCTTGCAGGGCTGCTGTCACTTGGTCTGTACTTAGAAGGCATGCTTGGCTTAAGGAGCAATCTTTGCCAGATCATGTTAAAGCTAAATTACTGGATGCAAATTACTGGATGCTCCCTTAAACCAAGACAGCCTGTTTGGGAGCAAAGCAGTAGTAGTACTTAAACAGATGGAGGAAAAAGCTAAATCTATGCAAACTGTTAAAAGATTTCCTGCAAGTATAACCTCCCAAATTTAGTAGGTATTGGCCCTCTAAGAATTGGTCCTTTCCTGCCTCTTCCAGGCCTTCAGTCCAAACCCAGAACCAGCAGAACACCCAGGCTTAAGTCCCAAGGTACTCACAGGCCTAAGCAGTGGGGGGCTCCCATTTCCAAAGCAGGGAGTAGTAAGACTCCCCCCTATGGTAAACTGTCTCAATGACTTAACTTTAAACCTTCCAAGCCCTGCTTAACTGACTGTCCCTTTAGGGAGAAAAGATCACCCTGCATGCAAAAAATTGGGAACTCGTTACCCAGGACAAATGGGTTTTAAATAAGTTTCCCAAGGATACAGATTCCACTTCCACTCCTTACCAACCCCAAACAGTTGGCCAGACCCTACCCCCAAATCAGTGGGCAGAGGCTCAAAAGCAAGTTCTCTCTCTAAGCATCAGGGCTATTCAGCCTATCCCAGAAGAAGAATGGGGTCAAGATTTCTACTCATGACTTTTACTGGTACCCAGAAAAGACTATTCCTGGCGTGCTATCCTGGACTTGCCTATCCTAAACACCTTTTTGGTAATCCCAAAATTCAAGATGCTAACTCTTCTCCATCTGCTTCCCATGCTAGGCAAAAATGCCTGGTTGGCAACACTGGATTTAAAGAAAGCCTACCTGCACATCCCAATAAGGGATTCTTGCAGAAGATACCTACGCTTCAGAGCAGGCTACATGCACTATCAGTTCTCTGCACTGACCTTTGGCTTATCTACTGCACCCGGGGTATTCACAAAGTGCCTAGCTCCAGTCATTGCATTTTGCAGACAAAGAAATATTCAACTATACCCTTACCCGGACGGTTGTCTAAGGCAGAAAGCCAGGACATACTATTAAATCATCTGGCATTTGTAAAGAAATTACTAAGTTCTCAGGGGTATACCATAAATGAAAGAAATCACATCTTGTACCCTGCCAACAAATTATGTTCCTGGGAGCAAGCTTGAATACAACTTCCCAGATGGCCTACCTCACGCCAGAGAAACAAGTTCATTTGACAACCTACTTCAAACTACTGGCTACAAAGACCCAGCTATCTGCAAGGAAAATACTGCAAGCCCTGGGGTTCATGGCCTCTTGCATTCTACTAATTCCATGTGCAAGATTACATATGAGGAACATTCTCAGGATCTAGAATCAATGATTCCTGTCGTACCTTGTCTAAAGATAGAGTTCCTTTGGTGGGCAGAGGCTTGACACCAAAATGAATGACTGCCATTCACTCTACCCCCTGCCGCCCAAACCCAACAACAGACGCATCAGACTGTGCATGTGGGGCTCACTTGGCAGGGCAGTGCATTCAGGGCAAATGGAACCCAAGTCAAATGCACTTGCATATCAATCAAAAAGAAATGTTATCTGTACAGAATGCTCTGACAGCCTTTAAGGACCACATTCTTCCAGGACAATTATTAGTAAAGATGGACAACACCACAGTTATATAGTACATAAACAAGCAGGGGGGAACCCACTCATACCCTCTCTACAGACTAGCCATGGCTCTGTGGAACACAGCCTTGAGGTACCAAGTGAATCTACAAGCTCTGTTCCTGCCAGGAAAGCTAAATACACTGGCAGACAATCTAAGCAGAATTCTCATGGACCCACACTAGTGGAAACTGGAACCAAAGATGTTCAACATGTTGAGAAACAAATGGGGGAGCTTAGAGATGGACCTGTTTGCCTCCCCTCAGAACTACCAATTGGACAAATTCTGCACAAGGACTCCCCTCTAACAAGCTTGGAAAGTGGATGCCCTGTCCTTCACCTGGAAAAACCTGTCAGTTTATACCTTTCCCCTCTGCCTCTCATCTCCAAAGTGCTACTAAAGATCAAACAGGAGAAACCAAGGACAGTACTGATTGCACCAGACCGGCCAAGCCAACACTGGTGTACCCCCTCTTGTGCAGTGTATCGCTGCTGGCACCATGGCACCTGCCTCAGACCCCTGCTGTCCCAGCAGGAGGGCCAGATTCTGCACCCACAGCTTCAAACCCTGAACCTCACAGCCTGGTTAATTTATCTGATCTCTCCGTTACCATCACTCAGTAAGCAAGTGATGGATGTCATTCTGGAGGCAAGGATGCCTAGTACTAGAAAATCCTATGCTGAAAAATGGAAAAGATTCTGTCCCTGGAGCCAGACTCTGGGGTTGGGCACAGCTATGCCCAATTTACCTCGTATTCTTCAACACTTAACTGAGATGCTTCACAAGGACCTTTCCTTTTCTTCCATCAAAATTCATGCCTCTGCCATTTCAGCATATTACAATACCACCACCACTCTTCTTTCATCCACTGCTGAAGCAATTCCACAGAGGGGCCAAAAACTTAAGATCACCAAGGAGAGCCCCTACTCCAGCCTGGGACCTTAGCTTTGTATTGGAAAAGCTCACTCTACCTCCCTCTGAGCCAGCTGCAAATGCAGAGTTGAAATTCCTTTCTTGGAAAACAGCCTTCCTTCTAGCCATCACTTCAGCAAGAAGGATGTCTGAATTACAGGCCCTCATGGAAGTGGAGCATTTCATCCTCTTTCATTCTGACAGGGTGTCCCTCAGGACCAATCCTTCCTTTATGCCTAAGGTGGTATCCAGCATGGCCCTTAATCAGTCCATTAATTTGCCAACCTTCTTTTCTAACCCACAGAACAAAGGGGAACGAATACTGCACTCCTTGGACGTGCACAGACAACTTAAATTTTACTTGGACAGGACTAAGCCTCTCAGGAAATATGAACAGCTGCTGGTTGCATTTGCTGCAGGGGCAGAGGAGAAGGCCATTTCAAAGCAAACCATTTCTAAGTAGATAGGCCATTGCATTCATTTCTGCTATAAGCACCATGGAAAACCTACCCCACAGGGGATAAGGCTACATTCAACCTGGGCTGCATCTACCTCTGCAGCCTATGTTCTTTGTGTTTCACTGTTGCAGTCATTACATTTGGGTAATCTGCTGGCAGGTTGCTCTCAGTCGGCCTGAATAACAAAGTCTTGGGTCCTGCGTCAAGTTGCTGTCTCCTCTTCCATGACGTCAGGTCGTCAGGGGTATAAAACATGCAGCCGACGCCATTTTATTCAGTTTTACTTGCCGTGCGGTGCCCGAAGCAGAAGCAGTTTGCAAGTGCCGGTTGGCCAACTCCTGAAATTTTCGTATTAGAGTTTCAAAACTGAAGTCTGCAAACTAAAGCTAAGTACCCCGTTGGGAAACTTTTTCTTGCTCCTTACTGATGTCCATAAAAGTTTAATAATTGCATTACTTGTGGGAAGCAAATACCTCCATAAGGATTTTCATTTGTACTGTAGTCTTTGCCTAGGCCCAGATCACAACGTGCCTTATGGGTTTTGTGCTAGATTATCCAATGCACTATTAAGCGTCTGTACATTTTTGCTTCTGAATAATTTGGTACAAGATTTAATTATCCTGAAATGTCTGTTAGCAATCCGACTACTGTAGTTCACAAAAAAACACAAAGAAAAATACAGAGATAGACCGTCTAGGTCCAAAACCGATGACTAAGCTTCTCCTAAGCCAGTCGGAGGTTCACCGGTACTCAGTGAGGTGCTTTTGCAGCCCCTAATACCCGCTACTTTTGAGTTGCAGGCCTCTACCAAGACCCATTCGGAGTCCGGTATACTGCGAGATTCTCAGAGTATTGAATCCGTGGATGTCTCTCCCTTGGATGGGTCCGGAGCCGCTCAGCAGGTACCAGCTTCTGAGGGGGTTTTCAGGCCTCAAGATTTTTATATTAAACAGACGCCAGCATCAAAAACAAAGTCAAAACCAACTTCTATGTCTAAAAACATGACGCACAAGCCACGTGCTCAGGCCCCTATGCCTACAAAAACAGAATCAAAATGGCTGAGGATTTACCTTGATCAGGGGTTCCCAAACCCCCCTGCTAAGAGGCCTAGGCAAGGCACTGATTTATGAATCTTCAGATCAGGTTTCCATTTCCTCTGATTCCTGTTCTGATCAGGAACTTTCTGTTCCACCCTATGAGGATTCTGATGCAGAGGAATCCATCTCATCTGCAGCTCTTCCTGAGGATTACTCTTTTGGAGAGACTGCATACTTTAAGGGAACATTTTCAGTAGGTAAGTTAGGACTTCAAGTCAAAAAAGAGGCTTAGGGATTTCCTCCTTCTTCCTCAGCATAGGCCTTTGGCAATACCTCCTGTATTCCACATTGTTGATGTGTTCTCGGAATCAAGCATAGCTCCTGATTCCCTGCCTCTGGTCCTAGTAAACCAGACAGGTATTACAAGGTTCCTGTCTCCCACAAAGTTCTTTTCAAAAATCCTGCTGCTGATCCTGAAACTATTTCTCAGGGTCCCAAGGGTGTAAAGGCCTCTACAGCCAAGAATCCTACCCCTTCTGATAGGATTACAGGGCGCTGGATAGATTGGGTAAGAAGGTTTAGAAGTCTGCAACCTTGGCAATCAGGACTTTAAACTGCCAGTTTCATATGCTTAAATATCAACAGCATGTTATGGGCTTACTGAAACAGAAAATGATGATGATTTCTGATTATGTGGAAAATAGTTACAAGAATTATTGCATTCAGCAGAACAAGTTGGAAAGCATACTTTGCAATGTGGTTTTGATTTCTTGGAGGCCTCTTGTAGGGCCGCCGTTACTGAATCTGTGAATAGAAGGCATGCCTGGCTCAAGGAGCAAAATCTGCCTGATCATGTTGAAGCTAAATTGTAGGATGCCCCTTTGCAGCATGATACTCTGGTAATAAGGCAGAAGAGGTTTTAAAGAAAATGGAAGACAAAGCTAAATCTATGCAAACTGTAAAATAATTGCAAGTACAGCCATCCAGATTCAGTAGACACTGGCCTACTAAAAATTGGTCCTTTCCTGTGTCCGACAGAGCCACTCAGGGCAAATCCAGGTGCACAAAAGGCTCCAGATACCAATCACAGGGTTCTTACAGGTCAAAGCAATGGGGTGCCTTCTTCACCTCCAAATCTGGAGGAAACAAAGCACAACCCTACAGTAAGCAGTCTAAATTACTTTCTTCTACCATCACCAAGCACTTATCTTTTGGCAGCCCCCTTGGGTGGAAAACTAGCACTTTATGCTCAAAATTGGCAGTTAATTACCCAGGACAAGTGGGTATTAAACATAGTATTCCTGGGGTACATATTTCATTTCCATACTTTGCCAATTCCAAATGGATGGCCGGATCTGCCACAAAGCCAGTGGGTAGAGGCCCATTAACAAGTAGTGTCCCTCATGGATATGGGGGCTATTCAACCAGTTCCAGAAAAGGAAAAAGAACCTGTTTTTTATTCAAGACTTTTCCTGGTACCCAGAAAAGACAATTCATGACGTCCAATTCTGGACTTATCAATTTTAAACACGTTCCTGGACATTCCAAAATTCAAAATTCTGACTACAACAGCTACTGCCTATGCTAGGCAGGAATGCTTGGTTAGTAACTCTAGACTTAAAGGAGGCATACCTGCATGTCCCAATAAGGGAATCGTGCAGAAGATACTTCGCTTCAAAGCAGGTTTCTTGCATTGCCAATTCTCTGCACTGCCCTTTGGCTTATCTACTGCACCCAGGGTCTTTACAAAGTGCCTGGCACCAGTAATTGCATTCTGCAGACAAAGAAGCATTCAAATTTATCCTTATCTGGACGACTGTCTCATTCAAGCAGAGGACAAAGACACTCTTCTTCAACATCTGGCATTTGTAAAAAGGCTTCTAGCATGCCTAGGGTACACCATAAATGAAAAGAAATCACAACTGGTACCCTCTCAAATAATTTACATTCCTGGGTGCAAGCTTGAATACAACTGCCCATATGGCTTACCTCACACCAGACAAATAAAGGCAACTGACAACATACTTGAAACAAATGGTAACAAAAGCCCAGTTATCTGCAAGACAAATTCTGCAGGCTTTGGGGTTTATGGCATCCTGCATTCTACTAGTTCCATATGCGAGACTGCATATGAGGAAACTTCAATGGTACCTAAAAAGTTTATGGGAGTCAACGTTGTCAAAGTCTGGAAACATTGATTCCTCTCATTCCCTGCCTACAACAGGAGTTTATTTGGTGGGCAGAGACATGTCACCAGAACAAGGGACTGTCACTCACTCACTCTACCCCCTGCCACCCAAACCCTAACTACAGATGCGTCAGACTATATGCTTGGGGGACCCACCTGGCAGGGAGATGCATTCAGGGCAAATTAAGCCCAAACCAAATGCATCTGCATATCAGCCAGAAAGAGATGCTAGCTGTTCAGAATGCACGGACAGCCTTCAAGGACTTACTTCATCCAGGACAACTACTGATAAAGACAGACAACACCACAGTTATGTGGTACATAAACAAGCAGGGGGGTACCCACTCCTACCCCCTTTGCAGACTAGCCATGGTCTTTTGGAACACAGTCTTGACTTACCAAATACATCTTCAAGCTCAATTCCTGCCAGGAAAGCAAAATACTCTGGCAGACAACCTAAGCAGAAATCTTATGGACCCGCACGAATGGAAACTCAATCCGCAAATCTTCAGCATGTTAACACCAGAAATGGGGGAGCCCAGGCATAGATCTGTTTGCCTCTCCCCAAAATTATCAGTTGGACAAATTCTGCACAAGACCTCCTCACAAAAAAAGCATGGAAGGTGGATGCCCTATCAGTCTATGCCTTTCCCCCTCTGCCTCTCCTTTCCAAGGTCATAATAAAAGTCAAGACAGGAAAAAACAAAAATGATCCTAGTTGCTCTGGACTGGCCACACCAGCACTGGTACCCACTTATAAGGAATACGTCTCGGCTTCCGCAATGGTACTTGCCTCAAATGCCTCATCTACTGTCAGCTGAACTATCAAATTCTGCACAGTCTGCTCCAAACTCTGAATCTTGCAGCATGGCTGATCAACTAATTATTCAAAGACCTCTCAGTAAATCTGTGATGGATGTCATTTTGGAAGCCAGAAGGCCTAGTACAAGAAAATCTTATGCTGATAAATGGAAGAGATTCTGTGCTTGGAACCAAGCACAAGGAACAGACACAGCAAAGCCCAATATTCCTCACATTTTGCAATATTTGACTGAGATGCTTGACAAGGGCCTATCTTTTTCTTCAATAAAAATCCATGCCTCTGCCATCTCGGCTCATTACAACACAGAGCCCTCCCCTCTCTTCTCATCCTCTGCTTAAACAGTATCTTAATGGGCCAAAAATTTAAAGCCTCCCAGATCATCGCCAACTCTTGCATGGGACCTCAATTTTGTGCTGGAAAAACTCACTCTGCCCTCTTTTGAACCAGCAGCTACTGTGAATATAAAATGATCTATCCTGGAAAACAGCTTTTCTCTTGGCAGTCACTTCAGCAAGAAGGGTTTCAGAACTACAGGCTCTCATGGCAGTGGAGCCTTTTATGATAATTTACCCGGACAGGGTGTCCCTCAGGACCAATCCTTCTTTTATGCCCAAGGTGGTATCCAGTGTGGTTCTTAGCCAGACCATCCACCTGCCAACTTTTTACCCAAATCCGCATAATAAGGGGGAGTGTATTCTGCTTTCATTGGATGTACACGGACAACTGAAATTCTTCTTAAACAGGACCAAATCTCTAAAAGTCTGAGCAACTACTGGTAGCATTTGCTGCAGGATCAAAGGGGAAGGTTATATCAAAGCAGACTATTTCTAAGTGGATAAGCCATTGCATTCGTTTCTGCTACTTGCAACATGGTAAACCTGTGCCCAAGAGGATCGGATCACATTCCACCAGGTCTGCCTCTACTTCAGCCGCTTTTCTCAGAGGAGTTCCAACCAAAGACATTCTAGAAGCTGCTACTTGGAGCTCTGTTCATACCTTCACAAAACATTATCATTTGCGTCTGTTTTCCAAATCCAGGGCAGGCTTCGCCACTGCAGTTCTGCAGGGCCTTATAGCTGCTCCTAATGCTGTTTAGCTCCATCCTCCCATCCATAGCTTTGGGATTCTACCCAAATGTAATGACTGCAACAGTGAAACACGAAGAACATAGTACAGTTGTGTACACTTACCATAAATGTAGATTTTCGTGTGTATTCACTGTTGCAGTCCGGGTTACCTACCTGCCATCCCCCTTTCTATACCTTTCCTTTCCTTCACTATACACAAAATCCTTTCTGGGGTATTTGCTTTGAGATGAAGGTAAAGTTTGTGCATTTATATATATTTACTGTTTATTTATAATTAATATATATATATATATATATATATATATATATAATTATTTTTTTTTTTTTGCTCCCCATTTGGGGGGCACCTGACATCTGGGGCAAGAAAAACCGAATAAAATAGCGTCTGCTGCATGTTTGTATACCCCTGACGACCTGACATCATGGAAGAAGAAACGGCAACTGACGCAGGACCCAAGACTTTGTTATTCAGGCCGACTTGAGGGCAACCTGCCAGCAGATTACCCAAATGTAATGACTGCAACAGTGAATACACTCCAACGTCTACATTTATGGTAAGTATACACAACTGTACTTTCTCAGAGGTGTCCCTACCAGGGACATCCTAGAAGCTGCTACCTGGAGTTCTCTACATACCTTCACCAAGCATTACCACTTGCCAATTTTTTCTAAATCCAGAGCTGGCTTTGCCACTGCAGTCTTGTAGGGCTTTAAAGCTGGTCCTAATGCAATCTAATTACCTCCTCCCATCCTTAGCTTTGGGAATCTACCCAAATGTGATGACTGCAGCAGTGAAACACTAAGAACATAGTACAGTTGTGTACACTTACCATAAATGTAGATGTCAGAGTGTATTTACCAGTCCTGGTTACCCTCCCTCCAGCCCCCAAACTTCTATTGACACTATACCTCTGTTCTTGTTTACAATGCTTAAAGATTTCTGGTGTATTTGCTTTTTTGTTGGAGGTGTAACCTTGTATATAATTGCTTCCCATTATGGGGCACCTGACATCTGGGGCAAGAAAAACTGCTGTAATGGTGTCGGCTGCATGCTTTACACTGGCAGCAGTTTTGTATAAAAATGTTGTCATTACAATGACAGGTTGGATGTATTCTGTTTAAGGAGAGTATTTGGATAACATATAGTGAACACGAAGTCTCGGACCTTGTGATAATTATTTAGATGTGTTCTATTATTTACAGTTTTTTTTTTTTTTTTTTTTTTTTTTTTTTTTAATGGGCTAGAGCACTGAACATTGAATAATCAGTTACAGGCACAGCTCAAGTCCTATGCAATAATAGGTGCAACATAGAGTATACAAGAACAATCAATGAAAAACCGACAGTAATGTCATTGTGAACAGTAAAATGAGTGACATATGCTCTCGAGGTCTTGATTACTAGTTTTCAGATAAATGCACATATTTTCCTCCCTAGGTAACATGTTTCAATGAACTTGAGATTATGATCCATCCAGATGGTGTCATCCCAGTTCTGACTTTCTTGCGGGACCACACCAATGCCCAGTTTAAATCTTTGATAGACCAGACTGTTGTAGATGTACCTACTCGTCAAAACAGATTTGAGGTAAGAACGATTAATGTTTGAGTAATTTATTTTTAATTACAGGCTTTCAGCCAACAGTAGCTGGTTATAAAGTATACACTGTTTTGTTGCTGAATTCCAGTTTAAAGAAATATTGAAACCACAGCACTTTGCAGTGAATGATAACATTGTATATGCCATGGTGCATGTTTTTTATGAGTAAGATATAAAAGAAATTACAAATTTTTTTCTCTAACCCTATGAGCTTTCCTGCGAATGCCATTGTGGAAGTTTTGAGTAGTACTTTGTTTCTTGTTAACTAGAACTTTAGTTTAAGCCTTTAACTTTATTACACACACATTTTGCTGTGGGTATGGGTTTTCTGCTCCAGTCAGGAGGGACTGATGTTCATCGTGTTTCACAGTTGCAGTCATGACTGTAGGGTTCTCCCCTGGCGGCAGGCAGTCCTCGGTCGGCCAGAATCCCAAATTCTGGGTCCGGCGTCTGCTGCTCAGCCATGCTCCCTGACGTCAGAGCGCCAGGAGTACAAAACTGACAGCCGACACCATGTTCTCCAGTCTTTCTTGCCGTGCGGTGATAGCAGTTCGCAAGTGCCGGTCGGCTGACTCCTGACAATTTTTTTATAAACGTACTTCAGTCCGAAGACTTTCTTCTCCTACTCAAAGCTAAGTACCCGTTGAAACTTTTTCTTGCTCCAGTCCGATGTCAGAAAAAGTTAATAATTGTATTTCATGTGGGAAGCAAATACCTCATAAGAATTTTCATTCTTACTGTATTCTTTGCTTAGGCCCTGACCACGACGTAGCTAGTTGTCGGTTTTGTGCTAGATTCAATCAATGTACGATTAAACAAAGGTACGATTTTGCATTTCATTACTTCGGTAGGCGTTTTACTTACAAACTGTCGTCGGATACCGTTCCGGCTACCGGAGTTCACAAATGACGCAAGGATAAAGACAGGCCTCCGAGGTCCAAATCAGATGATGTTGTACAAGCACAGCCAGCTTCAGGTTTGGCCGTCATCAGTGAGGCGCTTTTGCAGCCCCTGTCGTTGGCCATTTTGAAAACGATAGCCGAAACGGACTCCCACAAGGAGCCAACTAGGCCTTTGAATATTTCTGTTGCAGGACCTTTGGACAATGCTCCTTCAGATGGGTCTGGAGCCGCTGTGCAGGTACCGGCTTCCGAAGGGGTTTTCAGGCCTACTCAGCTTCTAATAAAGGCAAAAACTCCTTCCAAATCAAAGACTGCAGCCCAGGCCTCTTCTGATCCGGCACCCAAGTCTCCGAAACGGTTACTTAAGATGGCGGAGGACTTGCTTACTATGATTAGGGGTTCACATCCCCCTCCAGATAAAAGGCCAAGGCAGGAAGTGTATTATGACTCCTCTGATCAGGCTTCTGTTTCTTCAGTTTCTTCTACTGACAAGGAATATTCTTTCCTTCAGCTTCTCCCCCTGAGGATTTCTCTCTTGGGGAAACTTTGCATGAAATGAGGGAACATTTTCACTGGGAAGGACAGGAGTACTCGGAATCTAAGAAAAGACTAAGGGATTTTCTTCTTCCCCATCATTAGACCCCTGGCTATTCCTCCTATTTTGGATATTGTGGATGATGCTTTTTCGGAGGCCAACTTAACTTCTGACTCTCATCCTCCAACTCCTGTTAAGCCAGACAGATATTATAGGGTTCCTGATTCCCACCAGTTTTTATACAAGAAACCCTACTGCTGATCCTGAAACCATTTCTCAGGGCCCTAAGGGGGTTAAGGCCGCTTCTGCTAAAAACCCCATTCCCACAGAGAAGGATTCCAGATCTTTAGAAAGATGGGGCAAAAAAGTGTACACTTCAGCTACTTTATCTATTAGGGCTTTAAACTATCAATTTCATATGCTGAAATACCAGCAATTCCTTTTGTCTGTTTTGAAACAAAAGCTAACTTCCATTTCCGCCTGTGCAGACGCTAAGGAATTACATGACTTAATGCATGCCGCTGAACAAGTTGGGAAGCATGGTTTACACTGTGGATTTGATGCCTTAGAGGCTTCTTGTAGGGTTGCTGCCTCTGGTACAGTCATTAGAAGGCATGCTTGGTTAAAGGAACAAAACTTGCTAGATCAAGTAAAAGCTAAGTTATTGGATGCTCCTGTTCAGCTTAATGTTTTGTTTGGATCTAAGGCTGAAGAGGTGATGAAGATGAAGGACAAGGCAAAATCCATGCAAATGGTTGGGATTTCTTACAAGTACAGCCACCCAGATTTAGTAGGAATTGGCCTACAAAAAATTGTTCCTTTCCCAATTCAGACAGGCCTCAGAGGGGGTAGATACAGACGCTCCTGAGGAAGGCCTCAAACGGCAAGCCTCTTGTAGACCAAGACATTGGACTGCTTCCACCCCTAGGGGAGGAAACGACAAGCCGCAAGCTCACAGAAAACAGGCTCAATGACTCCCTCTGTTGGGCTGCAGGAACTTCTTTCCTGGAAGCCTCTCTCGGAGGAAAACTTTCTCTCTTTCACCTAAATTGGACTCCTATAACCCAAGACAAGTGGGTTCTGGATGTGGTTTCCAGAGGTTACAAATTCCATTTTCATACCCTACCAGGACCAAGTGGACGGCCAGATCTAACAAAACATTAATGGTTAGAGGCCTTAAACCAGGTGGAAGCCCTCTTGGCTATGAAAGCCATAGAACTGGTTCCACTTTCAGAAATGGGACAAGGTTTTTACTCGAGGCTCTTTCTAGTCCCCAGAAAGCAAAATTCATGGAGACCCATTCTGGATCTGTCCGTCTTAAACACTTTTCTCTAAATACCAAAATTCAAGATGCTTACTCTACAGCAGCTACTCCCAATGCTGACCAAAAATGCATGGATGGTAACTTTGGATTTAAAGGAGGCTTATTTACACATTCCCATCAGGCAGGAGTGCAGCAAATACCTCAGGTTCAAGGCCGGATCGAGGCATTATCAATTCTCTGTGCTGCCCTTTGGATTGTCTACTGCGCCCAGGGTCTTCAAGTGCCTGGCTCCAGTAGTAGCTTATTGCAGACTCGAGGGAATTCAAATTTACCCTTATCTGGACGATTGTCTTATTCAGGCAGACAGCAAGGATGTCTTACTCCAGCATCTAGAATTTGTTCAGAAACTTCTCAAGTTCCTGGGATGCACTGTCCACATAAAGTAAAATTTGATGCCCTCGCAACAGATAACTTTTCTGGGTGCTCTTCTAAACGCAACAACCCAGATGGCATTTCTGACATACGAAAAACAATTACAGCTGGCTTTAACTTTCAAAACCTTGGCAACGTTAACTCTATCTGCAAGGAAATTCTTGCAGGCTTTGGGTTACATGGCCTCCTGCATCCTTCTCGTACCATATGCAAGACTACATATGAGGAAAATACAGTGGTACCTAAAAAGTGTATGGTCTCACCATTGCCACAGTTTAGACATACAGATCACCGTCCTGCCTTGTCTTCAAAAGGAATTCCTTTGGTGGTCCAAGGCATGTACTCTAAACAAAGAGAAACCCTTCAGTCTGCCTCTAGCCAGTCAGATACTAACCACGGACGCCTCAGATTATGCATGGGGAGCCCATTTGCAGGGCAACTGTCTGCAGGGCCTTTGGACAAAGGATCAGAAGCACCTGCATACCAATTTAAAGGAAATGCTAGCCGTTCAGAATGCTCTATTGGCCTTCAGGAATCTTCTACAACCAGGGCAACTACTGATAAGGACAGACAACACCACAGTTATGTGGTACATAAACAAGCAAGGGGGATCACATTCCTATTCCCTTTGCAGACTAGCCATGAATCTATGGAACACAGCTCGAGCTTGAAAATTGGAACTTCAAGCTCAGTTTCTACCAGGGAAGCAAAACTTCCTGGCAGACAGTCTGAGCAGAAACCTGTCGGACCCACACGAATGGATGCTGGACACCGAAATATTCAAGATGATTACAGCAGTCTGGGGATGTCCTCACATAGACCTCTTTGCATCCCACCTCAATCAACTACAGATTTTTTGCACCAGGACATTCCACGAACTAGCTTGGAAAGTGGATGCACTATCATTCAGTTAGAGAAACCTCTCTGGGTATGCCTTCCCGCCTCTACCCCTTCTTCCACGAGTGTTATTAAAGATCAAACAGGACAAGCCCAAGATGATAATTTTGCTGGCCCCAAATTGGCCTCAACAGTTTTGGTACTCAACACTGAAAAACCTTTCTCTGGAGCCCCCTTGGGTTTTACCACAGACTCCGAACCTTCTGTCCCAACACCAGGGTCAGGTTCTGCACTCCCATGTCAAAACTCTCAACCTGGCAGCCTGGTTAATCCAGGGTCTATGATTCATTCTCTCCTTCCCAAGCAGGTTATGGATGTCATTTTGGAAGCCAGACGGCCTAGCACTAGAAAATCTTATGCAGGAAAATGGAAAAGATTTTGCACCTGGATGCAGGCTCAGGATTCGGACCCTCTTATTCCTGACATTCCTCTGATTTTACTTTACCTGACAGACCTCTTACATAAGGGTCTATCTTTTTCTTCCATAAAGATACATGCCTCTGCTATTTCTGCTCATTCTAATACAGACCCTCCAATCTTCCCACCAGCTCATGAGACAGTTTCTCAGAGGAGCTAAGAACTTAAGGCCCCCTAGATCTCCACCCATTCCTGCCTGGGATCTCAACTATGTTCTGGAAAAACTCACCTTACCTCCTTTTGAGCCTGCTGCCACATCTGACATCAAGTTTTAATCTTGGAAGACGGCCATCCTGTTAGCTCTGACTTCTGCCAGGAGAGTTTCGGAGTTGCAAGCTCTCATGGCGGTGGAACCATATATTATTTTTCATCAAGATAGGGTGTCTTTAAGGACTAATCCTACTTTCATGCCTAAGGTGGTTTCCAAAGTGGCTTTAAATCAAACTATTCACTTGCCAACTTTTTTCCCCGGTCCTCAAAATAATGGGGAAAGGATCTTACATTCCTTGGATGTACACGGACAACTACATTTTTACCTGGACAGAACCAAGGACTTCAGGAAATCGGAACAATTGTTTGTTTCTTATGCTTAAAGTTCCCAAGGTAAAGTAATTTCAAAACAGACCATTTCAAAATGGATTGCTCATGGAATCCGATTTTGTTATTCACACCATGGAAAGCAAATCCCAGGCAGTATAAGGACTCTCTCTACCAGAGCTGCTGCCACTTCAGCTGCCTTCCTCAGGGGAGTTCCTACCAAAGACATTTTGGAAGCTGCAACTTGGAGTTCAGTGCATACTTTTTCTAAGCACTACAATCTACCTCTCTACTCTTAAGTCTAGGGCAGGCTTTGCTTCTGCAGTCTTGCAGGGCCGTTTAGCCGCCCCCTCTACTTTATGACCACCTCCCTTTTATTCTGCTTTGGGATTCAACCCTACAGTCATGACTGCAACAGTGAAACGCGATGAACCATAGTACAGTTGTGTACACTTACCATAAATGTAGATGTTGGGGTCTTCACTGTTGCAGTCTGGGTTTCCCTCCCTCCTGTCCCTTTATTTTTTCTTTTGTGTGGTTCCCCTCACCCTTCTTCTGAGGTGTATTTGCAAAGGGTATGGGATCTTACTCATTTTGGAACTCCTGACATCTGGTGCAAGAAAAACTGGAGAACATGGCATCGGCTTCAGTTTTGTACTCCTGGCTCTCTGACGTCAGGGAGCATGGCTGAGCAGCCGACGCCGGACCCAGACTTTGGGATTCTGGCCAACCGAGGACTGCCTGCCGGCAGGGGAGAACCCTACAGTCGACTGCAACAGTGAAGACACTCTAACATCTACATTTATGGTAAGTGTACACAACTGTACTTTGTCTGTTCTGTGGTTTTCTTCAACACTACCGTTTTTTTTTTTTCCCTGTGCCCTTCTCATAAGGGTTTATACGGGATACTGCACACTGACAATGTGCTTTCTTCCATGATACTTGCCACAGCCATATCTGCTGGAGTCCACTGATCAATAAACCTTTTCTGGGTTGGTGGGCGGTTCCTCGAAGACCAGAATTGAACAGCTCTCCACCTATACTCCCAACAAGCAGGAAAAGAGCAGTTTCTTTGATATTTAATCTCTCTCTCCTGGTTGGCCTGCTGCCACTTCCAATTTATTCTCCATATAAATGTCATTGAGGTTGCAAACTGATAACTCTCTACCTGTGCTAACAGATTGGGTGTATATGTACACTCTTATTCTGTTAAATTTTTTATCATTTACAGGCTTTGCAGCTTGCACAGTAGTGCTCAATGTATATTGCTTGCTGGAGAAACAGAAAAAAAGAAAATAATTATTCTGTCCTTATGCATATGAAAACCTGGGAGTGAATTACCTACTCTTTACTGTTAGAGTGCCATTGGAAGAGTCATTTGGCACACATGCTTGACTACCAAGGCAAAAACAAAAAGACTCGTTTAAGGTTTTGTTGTGAATAAAACACCTAAGGAAACTATAAACATTTTGGATATTTAAGGACTTCCTCATAGTTGAAACTAAGAAAGGTATGATAATGGCTTCAAAATAGAAACAGTCTATCCACAAAAGTTCTACTAGCGAATATCTGTTAAAACATTAGGTAGGCAAAAGTTTGTTATGCTCTCACAACACAGATTTTACAGGCCCTCTAGGTGTGGTAGGAGAGGTTTAAGTTTACAAGGGTACTCGAGATGTTTCAAAGTGTGTATTTTGGCTATGGGCAGTGTTGAGATCAGTCTAGCTATGAAATAAAGACTTTTGAACTAGAGAAACACAAGCAACAAAGCTGTTCCTCTATCTACACATAGATTATTTTCTGCTGGGTGACTGCATAGTTTTGGCATGTAAAACTTTAATTGTTCCAGGCAGGGCCAGTTTTAGGTGAAGTTGAGCTCTGGCTCCCCCACAGCCTTGCATAATGTAAAGTGGCTGTTAGCAGATAACCGAATGCATGTAGTAATGTAATAAGGATACCTCAGTCTGTCTGAGGCAGTAATATATTACTGCTTGTTGCCAATCTAGTTTGGGGGACTAACATAATTTTGACATTAGGCCTACTAAACTACACTGCGTGCGTGTGTAAGAATGAGAGAAAACTCTTCTCGTTTCTGCAGGGATGTTTTGGGAAACCAAGCTGTGTAGAGAAAGGCAGCAAAACTAGTATGAGATCTGTATTATAAGACTTAAGAACATGCTTGAGTAAATTTTATGAGACTGAATTTGTTTTTACTTACGACAAATTTTGCTTAGATTGCAAACTTGTGTGTGTGTTTGGGGCAGAATATTGTGCTTTTCAGGGGCTTGGCAGTGCATTATTTTTAGAACAGCCTGTTTTCTAATTTACAAGTTACCAACTCGGCAAGGCTGCAGTCCTCGTTTTCAACAACTCTGCCTTGGTTTACCTTAGAGTAACCTCTGGTTTCTGCAATGGTACCTTCCCCTGCATGCAAAATGGAAAAAGTTTCAAAGGAGTCTTCAGGTGCAGGCTAGCTCCTTTCCTGCACCAACCATTGTTGGGTGACTTCTGTGATTGCTTGCTGTCTTCCTCCCCAGATCCTCTTGGTACAGCTTTTGCCACCAAAGACTGGAAAGTGGGGATGAGAGATAGCCATGTCCTCTGCCACTGTAGGGATGCTCTTGGTAGGCAAGGGAGAGAGACTTTTGTCAGTGTCTGAGGAAGGGGCAGGTGAAGGGTCTTAACTTGGCTGGGAGGTGCAGGTGGAAGCTGGGACCGGTGTGCCTAATATGAATCGGTCTGTTTTCAGGGAGAGAGCGCTTAGTGAGAAACGTTCTTTTTTTGTGGAAAGGGCAGACTTGCTGCGATTTGCCAAGGCATGTATTAATGCTTTTTCTTTGCCTTTTCATTCTTCAGGCAAGAAAAGGAAGAGTTTCTTACCATTCTGACGGCATTTCATTTGGACGAGCAGACACTGCAGGGAGATGGCTGTAAGGTTGACTTCTCTGATTCTGAGGACTGTATTTTGTTAGATATCCCTCCTGAAGAGATTTCTTTTTTGACACTGTGTCAAAGGTGAAAGAGGTGTCGAGAATGAAGTCCCTGCGGCACAAAGTGTTAGGAGTTATTGCAGTTAGAGATGCCAAAAATTGTGGTTATCTATTATATCTTGCCTGCTTTAGAGCGTTTTTCTCACTGCATCGATCCTATTTTGTCAGCCTCCTGTCCCCAAGAAGTCTGACAGATTGTACAAGGTGCCCCAGACACACAAGTACCTGTTTTGTAATCCTAAGCAGATCCAGCACTCATTTCTCTGTTCAGATCTGCTTTTGCTAAACTGATAACAATTGCCAACCCCATTTCCCTTTGCAAAGATGGGAAAGCAGTGGATAAGTTGGGAAGAAAATGTAATTTTCTAATACTTTAAATTTCAAAATTTTAAACCGTCAAGCTTGTATGTTAAAGTTTTTATCTTTTCAAAACCTGTAGAAGTTAATGGCTAATCATCTTTTTTCCTTCTGAGATGAAGAACTCGTTAAATGCTTATGTGATGGCCATTTCTCTTGTTACTAAATCCTATTTTAAGGTGTGCCTGTAACACTTCTACTACTTCTGGATTTGTTTTAAGGAGATTTGTTTGACTTTTTTCTCAGAATCTTCTTGATATATCTGAGATGTTAAATTCTTCGTTGGATAAACAGGCTTGATGAAAAGGGAAAACTGTTTCAGATTTTTCAACTCTCCTTACTCAAAACAGTTGTACTTTCTCCTGCTCAGCTCCCTTCTCCAATAATCAGTAAGAAGCAAGAGACCAGCAACCATTTTTTTTAAGCATTGAGAACAGCTTTAAAAGGAAAAGCCTCTAATAATCAAAGACTGTGCTGTCCATCAGCACAACTGTCTAACTGTTCATGGCCTTCCTTCTTCCCACCCTGGCAACCTTTCCATATCTTTGACTTCACCTCCCATTGTGATGTGTCAGATCACCTCAAGACAGCTGGGTACTGAATGTAATCCAATAGGAGTACGTTTGGCAAGAGTATCCCCCCCCCCCCTTTACAGGGGGAGTTCCCTCTTTTCCAAGGAACTAGATCCGTTTCCTTCTGTCGTGCAACCCAAGATGTCTCAAAGTCCTATAAGGTGTGCTACCCAATATCCTAGGCAAAGGTTTTTATTCCAGAATTTTTCTAGTTCCTAAAACAGAAGGATTGTGGAGATCTGTATTACATCTTTATTTTTTCAACCTTTTTTGTCAAGATTCCAAAGTTTGTTTCCTCTGTCTGTCATACCTGTGATTTTTTCCCCATGGTAAAGCTGGATCTGAAGGGTCGCTATTATTGGATCCCTATTGCAAAGCATTTTAGGCATTTCTTAAGATTTGACATGTCTGGCTTACATTATCAGTTCTTTGTTTTACCCTTTGGACTGTCCAGAGCACCAAGGGTATTCACAAAGTGCCTTGTTTGTTTTTGCTTATTGCAGACTTTGACATTCACATCATTCTCATTTTTCCTTATTTGAACCATTGTCTTTTCTTTGCAGACTTTTTTTTTTCTAATGTCAGAAGTCTTTAGCATCTTTTCAAAAATGTCTACTAAATCTGGGTTTCAAATAAAATTTCAGAATTCTTTTCTTATCGTTTCTCACAGAATGATTTTTTTGTCTAGACTTCCTTTGGAAGAGCCTTTCTTTTTCTAGACAGACTCGTTTTTTTTTTTCATCCTTTCTTCCTGAGTTTCTCTTGTCAAAACCATGCATCTGCAAGGGAGTTTCTCTAGATTGCTTTTTACATGGCATCTAGGATTCTCATATTTTCCCTGGTCAGACTACACATGAGAAAATTTCAGTGGTACTTCAATCAGTCTGGTCTCAGCATCTTCACTGTTTGTCTTTCATATCCCATTTCTGGGGTTTGTAAAGCAGGTGAGTGCATGGTGGGTGGACCAGATAGCTTGCAATCCATGTTTTCTTCCATTGTCCTCTGACTTCCTCCAGTCAGTAACAAGATTTGCTTCGGACCTGGCATGAAGAATAGTTTAGTTTAAAAAGGGATAAAACTGAAAGCTCTGTGGGATCCTATAAACCGTTAGGAGGATACAACTATCAGAGGTATGTTTGCAGTTATCAATGTTTTGAAGGACTTGAATAATCTCTGATCTCCAAGACCTTTGCAGGTGTATGCAGACAATACCAGAGTTGCATGGTATATAAACTGTGGGTACCAGATCTTATCCCCCTTTGCAAACTTGCAAAGATAACTTGGGAGATTGCAGCTCAGCTCATTTAGACTCGTGTCCTACATTCTGTTGGAGCAGAACTTGTTTGGAGACAAGCTTAGCAAAACCAAGACTGCCCCCTCTCCCACGGAAACTTTATTTTATGGGCTTCCAGTAATTGATCATAGGAAGTTATTAGGCTAATGGCTGTTGGATCCTCACAAGCCTAGCCAAGTTCTTACACTTATTTCCAGGATCAGCACCTATTGCCCCTGACCAAGAGGAATACAGGTGGAACCCCCCGGGGTGAATTTATGGTTACCCATCCAGTTGTCCGGATTGCATTTGAAGAGGGCCAATGAGGTGCTCTGACATGAAGTGGGAGACTGTTCCAAAGGTGTGGTAACCTCTGGGAGACAAATCTGTTCCTCCAGCAGGTTTTATTGATGTCACATACCAGGTTAAGGTCTTTAAAGTGAGTAATCTTTGAACTGTTTGACTTACGGATATACAAAATTTCCAATAACGTAGGGTCGGAGATTGCCTTGTGTGCAAGGCGGAGATCACCTCTGAGTAGTCTGTATGAAACAGAATAAAGTGACAGTGATTTCAGATGATCCCCTTAGGACCAATGCTGAAGACCTTGAATTTTCTGTGGGGAAACAACTTGAGTAGATCTGTTTGTCTGCCTTTAGAACATGCATCTAAAGAAATTCTTCTCCAGAACCCCTTGTATGTAGGCTTGGAAGACAGGTGCTTTCTCACTCCTATGGAAAAAAATGCTGTTGTATGGTTTTCCACCCTTTCCACTGATATCCAGTGGTGTTCTAAAGATCCAGAAGTACTCTGCAAAAATTGTGTTGGTGACTCCCATTTGGCCAAGGCAAGAGTGCTTCTTTCTTTTCAGTTTGACCAAGGGCAGATATCACAAGCTTCCATATGGGGAGGAATGAATCACCAGAAAACAAGGAGTATGTAATACACCCAGTCTGTAAACCTCTTGTATTAACTGTCTGGATTATATAGTTTTGATACTTTTTTTCTGAGGACATGCAACAGATGCTAATGGAGGTGAGAGAACCTGCCACTAGGAAGTCTTGTATGGGTAAGTGGAAAATATGTTCTAACTGTTACTAGTCAATGAACCAGGACCATTTTCAGGCCTGACTGACTCTGGGTCTTGTTTGTGTGAACTTTTGTCTGGCCTTTTGCATTCCTGTCAGATTGCATTTGTCAGCTATTTGTGCTGGTCTGCTCTTGGATCCCCCTTTCTGATAATGCTCAAGTTAATCAGTTTTTGAAAAGGGTGTTACATATACATCCATCTAGGAAGTGGTGACTTTTCCTTGGGATCTGAGCTTTGTACTTGAAAAGCTTACTTTTGTCTCCATTTGAACCAGCTCATGAGATTGAGTTGAGGTTCATAACCTGGAAGACTTGTTTTACTCGTTGTTCTGACATCTGCTAAGAGTATCTTGAGTTAAAAGCTCTTATGATTAGTCAGTTCTACACAGAGACCGTGTTTGTTTCTTTGAGAAAAAGTCCTATTTTTATGCCTAATGGTGGTGTCAGTGTGTACTTTGAGCCAGACTATTAATCTCCCAGTTTTCTTTTCTGAACCCAAAAACAAGGGGAAAGGCTCCTTCCTACTCTAGATAACCACATGCATCTCCTTTTACTACCTAAACAAAACTGAAACTTTCAGAAAGTGGAAGGGGCAACCAGTTTAAAACAGACCATTTCCAGGTTGTAGTCTCATGTTGTTGGCTTTTCTTACTTTGCGTAATAACTCACTTGAAAGTACTGCTACAGTTCATGCCTGAAGGGTTTTGGCTTCTTTGGTGGCTTTCTGATAAGTGATGGAATCTAGAAAGTATTCTAGAAGCAGCAACATTGTACTTTGTGCACACTTTTTTTTTTTCTTTTTCCAGGTCCAGAAATGGATTTGCTAAGACCTTCTCTAGTGGCTCCTGGAGTCTTAGTTTTTGGGAATCCTGTTTTGTTTTTCATAAGCTATGGTACTCTACCCATGGTAGTTTGAGCTACTGCAGTAATGATTTGTTTGAACGTTGTACACTTGTACATATTAAACTTGCCGTAACATTAGATATTGTTTGAGTACTGTTTCAGTAGTCTCCCCTCCCTCCCACCCCTTCTTTTGCTTGTATTTTTTGGGCTTGCCAGGGTGTAAATTTTCCACACTTTTTTGCATGTAGTGATTGTCTGGTTTGTTACATTTAACTTGTACAACTGTGCTTTCTATGACAAAAACTTCCATGCATCTGGTCTCTCCAAAAAATAGTGGAATATATTCCAGACCATACAAAAGTGTATTTAACTTGCAGTTTCATAATTGTGTGATACCAGTGGAATAATTCTTATACTTTTTCTGGAGAGTCCGTTTGTCACACGTAGTTATGCACTAGTACTGTGAATTATTTTATGCAAGTGGTATATGGAGTACATTTAAATATAAGATAGGTGTAAAATATACGAAATATCACATTAGCAGCGTCCTAAATTTAGCAATCAGCATTTACCTTTTGACTACAATAACCACTGCAGTCAGATGTAGACTTACTACAGTCAAAAGCATGTAATAGCCTCCACTCAAATTCTTACCACCTTTCATTAAATAGATTGCCCCTTTTAATGTGTGCCTTTCAACACTAATACATAGTCTAAGAAAAATGTTTATTAATGTATTTAAGAGAAGAAAAAAAAGATACTCGTGCAATATACACTGGCTGCAGAGAAGATGAGAATTACAGAAGTATAAGCATATTATGCGTTTTCAAGGTATGGAGAGGGTGGTGCTAAGTAAGTTGTACAGTAGTTAAATAAACAGCCTAGTTCAGGGCTGGCCATAGTGTTTTTTTTTTTTTTTTTTTCCAGTTTATTTTGTTATTCAGTTGTTAAACTAAATCAACTAAATGCATGCCTGTTTTCAGGGGCATTCCAACAGCAATGGATGTTTGTGACTTGCTCCGAGCCTCTCCGTAGGCAAACTGAGTTGGAATGAAACAAATTGTGGATTAATGATGGCAGTCATTAGCAATATGTAGATTTAATCCTAAAATTAGCAAGAGGTGAATTTTGACACTGATTTTGAAAAGTGGTATCCATTGGATTATGGTCAGCGAAACCCAGTCATAATTATTTGTAGTACATTGTGCTTCACCTGCTTATGTGTACTGTAAGCTAGGGAAGAACATTATTTTTGGAGCATAATGTTCTACAACTTTTAAAGTTTTAAGACTTGAGCGTTGTTCCACAAACCGTGGCCATAAGTAAAATGCGTAATTGGTCAACAGCTTTAAAAATATAGACACTTAACTCTGTCATAATTTTTGTGTGTGATTAGCAGTGCCATGTGTATTACAGCATTTAATGTTGGTAAAGCTTTTTGGTGCTGTTCAGTGGTAGCATCAGTGAGTGCTCTACTCTAGGATTAAAGCAGAACAGCTGTGAAGGGTACATAGCTCAAGTTGTAATGCACTTCCCAGACAGCAGAGAACTGCATAGCAGTCTTATAGTGCATGGAATACTGCAGTTAACACTGCATATTCAGAGAAAGGGTCCTTTTTAAAAGCATATTTTAGCACTGTTGAGCTTTGGTCTTGCACAACTGTCACTACCAAACATCTGAAGCATTTTCACAGCTTTAAAATTATTGTGGACTTCACTTAAAGCACACACAAGTACCTCAGGCATAAAATTCTAACAGCTTTTAAAGCTGTTTTCTCATCAGATGGACCTGCTTCTGCCTTCTGTCTATTGCTTCATTAAGTGTTGAATGTCGTTCAGAGTTGTAAAACAGCACCCTTCAATTTATTTCCCATAATTATGCATGGAGTGTTCAGTGTACAAAGAATTATAATCTCATCTCTCACTAGATACATGTTTTGGGCCAGGATTTCAAAATTTGAAATGGCCTGCAACAGTTGTGCATGTCACAGCTGGCATTGCTTCATCACACCTTTGTAATGCTCTGAATTAAGTCTGCTGGCTTAGCCTACCTAATCATTTGATGTATTCACAGTTCATCTACTCATTTAAACTCCTATGTGCACAACATGATGGACTTATGTTCTCCAGTTGCTCCTCTGTCTTGGGAATTATTTTAGTTACTCTTACCTTGGGGGTTGTTTTAACTAGCAAGTTTAAAGTGAAAGTTTTTAAATTTTTTAGTTTAACAGCACGACGATGAAGCAATTTGACTAGACCTGGCAAAAAAGTCAAGAAAGTGGTCAGATTTTTTTATGTGATCAGTGATGGAAACAACATGGTGAAAGATTAAGAAGTGAGATTGATGGAAGACAAAACAAAAGTAACTCCAAGAAGGGGAAACTGCTAGTGTACCTAGAGTCAGATTTAATGGATTTTTTAAAAGTGAGATTAAAAAAGTTGGTACAAAACTAGCTTGTTAGACAACCAAAGAAAGGAGGTAGAGGCCATGATAATGTGTACAGTCTGTATTAAGAGTTGGAAAAAAAAAGAATCCTAGCTGAAGAAAAATACTGTGCGTGTAAAAAAAGAAAACGAGACCATGAAGATAAAGCTTACAAGAAGAATTTTCAAATGATTGTGCCAGAAAAAAAATAACAAGATTGCATGGCCTTTATGTATAATAGAGTAAGATGGACCATTTTTCTTGTGGGACAGATTAAAACCAAGAGAGCGCCTACATTTTTTTTTCCTAATGTAACACTAACAACAAGATAGTCAACACATATTCCAGTGAAACTGAAAATTGTAAGGTAAAAGACTACATTTTATCCTTGCTGTGGTGTCCTGCAAAAATGTCACATTTCTCAAAATTTGTTTTACATATCAATATAGTAAATATGCTCAGCAACAAAGATATTACTTTGTATTTAGTGAGGGCAGTGCCACTAGGGAAAATTTAAGTTTGAATGTCTTAGGATAAAACAGTGCGTTAACTCTTGGTGGATTTAAGACTTATTGGATTTGAAGAATGGATTGCAAGTTGTATGCAAATATCACTGAAAAGTTAGGAATCTGAACCGGCACTGCAGGTCCTAGAAGGGTGAGGGCAGTATGACTACTGAAAAAATAACTTTTTTTTGCTTTAAAAATGTTGAGAGCATTACACAATGAAGATTTTATGTCATGCAGAGTTTGTGTGCTGCAGAGATGTCTGCACAAAGCATGACTGAGTGAAATAAAGGAGAATAGCCCGACTTTGATAATACTGTGTGCTAATTGTCTTATTTTAATAATATTTTGATGCATTATGTGTACAATGCTACATTAAATGGAGTAGATTACTGATCTAGGCAGCTAGGTCAAACACAGTAGAAGGAGAGCTCCCATTTATTCTAAAGGCTAGGTAAGCTGAGAAGGATTTAAAGTTCATTTGTCTTTGTGGTTAAAATAATTGCTGATGTGTAAAAGACTTGACGAGTTGGTTGTCTACCTGGACTTCTGCTCTTGAATGTTATTTCTCTTTATAGATTAAAGACTGCGTTCAGTTGTTTCTCCATGTAAGAGATCTACTTTTCATGTGCAAGTGGCCTTAAATCTGTTTTGGGCAAAACAAGTGTAAAGTAATGCATCAGATTTGTAGGTGAACAGAAAGGATATTTCAAGAAGAAATATTTTCTTTGACTGATATTCGTAGAAGTGTTAATAAGGAGCAAAGGTTAAATTAGTGCTATATGGCTTTTATAGCTTGGAATGCCAGTGGATTAACCAGCCAAGTAAAAATAATGTGTTTATATAACTTAGAAAATTGGAACCTTGGACTAGTGCCTTTTAAGAGGTATCTAGATGACCTGGAGCATGATACATCAAGAAACCAGGTATTGGCCCTAAGAGGTTAGCATTGTTGTTTTTTATAAGGGTAAGTCAGAGAGAGGAAGCACTTGTGGTTTTGTAGGAATTGTAATGACATTTTGTTATTTTAATGAATGGCATCTTGGGTAAAGGGGTATAAAAGTGTATTTTTTTTATTTATTTATTTTTTTGCCATATGTGTAACAACGAACTTAGAGGAATGCTAAAAAATATATATATATATATATATATATATATATATATATATATATATATATATATATATTTATTTATTTATTTATTTATTTATTCAGGGAGGTAAAATTTGCATCCAGTAGAAATTTCAGACCATGCACCCTTAGAGAGCTGTCTGCATACATTGATCCATTCTTGCCTGAAAAACATTGAAATCTTCCTGTATATTTGTAAACCAGGAGAACTTTGATGGTGAAAGGAACAAATAGAATTTAATGAGTGCATTGAGGCAGGATAATACTTTGGGGGAAAGGGGCCATTTTAAAGTGAATGCAAAGAGGGACTTTCAGGATGGTTGCACATTCAGTAACAGCTTCATTTCAGTTCTCAGTGTGAAAACAAACTCAGAAGAGACAGCCAGTAAACTTGGGTAAGTTTCAGCAACTGGCTAGTAAGTGCACTGCCTGGATGCCAGCAAAAAAAAAAAAAAAAAAAATCAGAGAACATAAAGAAAATAAAACCCAAAAGTTGAGGAAAAACACTGGCTGGGAACAATTCTGCAGCTGTTTATCAAAAAGCAGTGCAAGTTCCAGCTATGGTGCAATACATTATTTCCAGTAACCTAAACGAAAAAATGAGTCCCATGTACTCGAAGCTAATTAAAATAAAACACTGATGGAGTATATCAACTTGGATAAAAGTCTGGAAAAATGGAAGAAGCTTTAAACAGATATTCCGATAATGTGATATAACTGCAAAAATAAGAGGTTGACATGAAGAGAAGGCTCACTGAGTACGAGACCACTCAAGGAGAGATGTTTCAAAAATAATAGAATTAGAGGACAGAGCTCATTTGAGAACCTGCAGTTTTCTGCTGGACGAGAGAAGCTGGAAGGAAGAGACTGTATTAATTTTATGAAAGCATAGGTAAGCAACTGGACTGGTATGCCACAGCAGGAGGAGTTAATTGAAAGGGCACATCTTGTGTATGCTCCAAACCTGGACATGAAGAAAGCAAGTTATTACTTTTAATAGTAAAGATGCATTTCTGTGGCAGAAGGACAGAGTACTAAAAGTGGGAGATAGTAAAGTGTTTGTGGAAAATGATTACTCACTTTACACTGGGCAGAAGAACAGTACATTTATTCCATTAATCGGGGAATGTGAAGAAGCGGTCATGAGATTTAAACAGCCATACCCAGTTGTCTTTAGAGTATTCTTTCCTGAAGGGATAAAATCATTTTTTTTAATGCAGAACATGCTAAGGAGAAAATAAAAAAAAAGTTTGATCAAAAGTACATTGTGAAACAGGAGATTCTGCCTCTTGTTCTTCTGCTAATAGACCACAGAGAGACTGTGCCAGTGAAACTTTTTCCAGTGTTGTAAAAGAAAATGATTGAGAGACAGGGAAAAAAAGCAGAAGATTTGACTGGAGTAACAGAGTGTATATTGGAAATGAAGCAGAGACTGGATTTGAGAGAGGGCGATAAACAGGGAGGGGGGGGGGGCTGCAGCTCAGAAATTGACAAATGTGAGATTGCAAAGCATTAATTATATTTGTGAAACATGACAGAACAAGAAAACCTGGAAATATTGGGCTTTTTGACTTTGTTCAGCTTGTAGGGGACACTAAAGCATATGCCCCATTTCATGTCATTAATGTTTGGAGGAACACTTAGGAGAGGGGAAGAGGAGGGAGAGCTAAGTCTAAGTAAAACAAAATTTTGGTCTTCACCTCACTATTTCTATAGTGCACGATATAATCTGCATGCTATGTAGTAATTTTCTGAGTTATTCAAGTGTAGTGGGGGGTACCAAAGTAAATAGGTGCTTCTGTCTTGTTTTTCTCTCTCTCCTTGTTCAGTTTTAAGAAATGTAGGGACTGCAATGTAAAGTCAAAGGAGAATGGTTCAAAAAATATTGATGTGCTTTCTCTCATTTTTGCATAGGGGATTGACTGGATCAAGGCCCTTGGCTTGATCTAGTAACACGTTTTAAGCGAAAGCAAATAAGAACTGAATACAATAGTGCTTTCTTCTAGCAAGTATAAAGTTGCTTCTACAAGCATTTATCTGGTTCCCATGCCTCTATGGAGACAATCTGATAAAAAGCAATAAAAACAGAAGAATGCTTTTTTTCATTGGCTAGGAGATGATGTTTTCTGAAAGCATTCAAGTGTTTTCCTAATCTGTGAGAGCAGTAAATATAAGACAAAACCAGACAGCACTTAGAAGCACAGGTTGTACCATGCATCTTAGCATGGGTAACCTTCCTTTTATGTTAATCCAAGTTTGTGAGTGTGGCTGTCCGTTTGGGACAATTCTTATTAGGAGGGTAAAATTATGTGAAGATGTACATAGTTTTGTGTGCTAGTATTAAGTTAATAGGTTTTAGGGGTGTATTGGGGGGGCTTTCAACAAAACAGTTTTGTAAGATGTGACCTAGGCTCAAGTAGATATGACAAGAAACAACTGTATAAAAGATCAACCTACCAAACATTTATTGTATGCATGAAACACAAAAGCTGGAATTAGATACCTAACAAAAAAGCTGTTACACGTAAATTGTGGGAATAATAATATTTTAACGTGATGCTTTCTATATTCTCTTTAAATGTAAATGGTCTCTCTCTATTAAAAATGTAGAGTGCAAAAAGCTGTGTTACAGGCAATGCATTTAAAAAAAAAAAACTGAACATGTGAATTTGATTAACACACAGTAGTGAATATAGTAACAGAAACAACTGGAATTGGGATCTTTAAAAAGGATAGGAGCAAATTACATAGAAAAAAAATGGAAATTGTGGAAACAGTACATGCCGAGGAGGAATAAACTTTAAAAGACTGGATTTGAATGAGCTATGTAATGTTTGACTGGCAATGACTGAATAGATAAGTGATGTGTAATGTTTGTAGCTAAAATTGTCAGTATGGTTTGTGATGTATATTTGCAAGTAAAATTATGTCAGTATGATTTTTTTTATTTGTATAAATGTATGATTTCTATGTCGTGTTAACTTAATAAAGGCATTTCTGGTTTAAAAAATGGCAGAAAACCTATAATTCGGATTATACATAAATCTAGGCTAGATTAGAGAAATGAGAGAACAGCTTCTGGCATAGCAGAATATGGTGATTTAAATTAAGGCAGATGAAAAAATGAACAAAGGATGAGGGTTGTTTGGATAAAATATCAATTCTTAGGTTAGTCACTAAAAGACTGGTGTATTTATCGTTTACCTGATGAGAAAACATTAACAGTAATGCTGAGACAAGTAAAATGAGTTATTGCTGATTTGGAAAACGAAGATGGCCTACATTAAGATATCCTTTGATAAGGGCATTCCAGTTTCAGAAGTATTATGATTGGAAAACGGGACCAAGTGCACACTTTTTGAATGGTCTGTTGCTGTCACAACTTTATCTGTGAGGTAGTTGCCATTATGCCCCCTTTCACTCAAGAGGAATTGGCTGAAATTTTAAAGGGGTAAGCCAGAGGTAAAATACACTTGTAATGGCTTACAAGTTTACTTTGGGACTCTTAAAAAAGGATTTAATACTAAGATCCCTCTCAACATTTTAAGCGGTGTTGTAAATGTTGTGATACAACTGCCACCTTCCAAAATAAAGGTAACTGTGAGTTGAAAAGGATTGTCTACCCTCTTCCTACAAGCACATTTCCACAGTTATGTTTATAAATTGTTTGCCTTTTATGGCAAAGAAAATTAAAATGGCAGAATATAAAATGATAATCATTATGGATTTGAGTGAAAAGAAGACTTGATGTTAAAAACTGTAGTGGTGAGGAAAGCTGTCTGTTAGCAGCAGCAGTTACTGATGCTGACATTTGATATGGAGAAAGCAATTAAAGTAATGGAGTGCTAATGTTGGACTTGGGTACTTGATGAGTTTATTTTGTGCCAGTCTGCCATTACCTTGCAAGTTTTCCAGAGGTACGAGACAAGGATGTCCTGTCACCCATTCTGTTTTGAGGTTTTAGCTGTAGTGGAGAAAGTGCAAAACCGAAGGGACACACAAGGAAGTAAAATATTCACTGTTGAGACATGATGTTTTGCTAACAATTGACTGACTGATCTTGAAAGAGATGTTTAGTCTCTTGTTTCAGACAATAAAATTGTCAAATTTTTGGGTCAGTATGATGAAAAGCAGGAGTAAATAGCATTCCATTCCAGAGATTGAAGTATGAGCATCTTTGGCAGGCAGAATATATGAAGAGTTTGGGCGTATGGCTAAGGAGTTGTTTGATGGGATCTGTTAACAACATACAGAAATTTGACAAAAAGGATTAAAAATGAGTTTTAGATAGAAAATGATTTAATTGGAATTGGATGAAATGCTGCCGGTTATGCCCTTTGTTATTGCATTTATTGTGTGTGTTTCAGGTATTCCTACTGACACTCTTAAAGCAGTTAAAATATGATAAGGCATTTTATTTGTAATGGTGTTTTGCCCTACAACTTCTTAGAATAAAGTGATACATAAATATTTTGCCTCCATTGGAAATATCACTTATTGAGAGTTTCATCACTCTGTATTGTAGGTTCGAGATTATGATGCTAAATGGAAAAAAAAACTTTTAGATGAATTGTTTCTCTGGCATTTAGTGCAGAGGTGCCAAGGATTATGGTTCTTGGCTATTAGCAAGTTGATATCTGTTTTTTAGGGTACAGGGTTTGATTCCTTCTACCTTCATGTGCTTACTATGTGACTTTGAGAAAGCCATTTAACCAGTCAGTGGTCCGAGGTCCCTTGTAAATGAATGCTTCAGTTCATTAAGTTTACTTGGTTAACAAATGAATAATGTAACAAATGTATAAAACAATGCAACAAGTTGAAGTCTTAAATGTAAGATGAAAACATTGAAGTTTCTTATTGATTCTAGGCTGCTGATCTGTTAGGATCTAAAGAAACTTTACATTCCCATGCTAGTTTTAACCCTTACATTTTGCATATAAATAACCCAGAGGTGGGCCGAACAGATATGTTAGAACATGTACATTTCCCATGTCCATGAGTGACAGCAGTGTTAAACTTGGAGGATGACTGCTTCGTAGAACTGGTGTTTCCTATAATGTATAGAAGTCCTTCCAACATGTTCTGTTTGTTTTGCAAAAGAAAAATAAAATCCATTGTGTAGACGTGGGCAAAACCAGTTGCAGGAAACCAACAAAGCTTCAATGAATATGTGCTGCATCTTAAAAAAAAAAAAAAATCTTTAGAACTAGACAAAGTGTTATTTTAGAATGCGATAGCGCTTGTTCTTTTAGTAGATTACCCTCTTTTACATTGCGCTGGGCTGCATTTTGTTTTCCATTGATATTTTCCAAAGGAGATTAACAATTCTTGAGCTGGTGTTTTTCCTACTTGTTGAGTTGTGAATTTGTAGTATTTCTGACTGATTTAGGGTCTGTTGAAGCTCTGTAAGTGAGCCACTGACTGCCTTTCAGTAGACTATATGATATTGAGAAGGACAAGGTTTTGAGCGCAGTTTTTATGATTTAGGTCCTTTGTTATTTTTTTTCAGTGAGAAAGCGTTGTCAGTCCAGTTGTGACAAGTGTTTAGACTGGTACATACTTGAAGGACATTATACTCCATGATCTGCCTAAGGACGTCCAGTTACAGTAGAATTGCATGTCTAGGTTTAGACACAATGCACTTGCATAAAAGCTGTACAGTGGAGAAGTAACTTTCTTACAGTAGTGATTATCTGGTGAGTAAAGGACGGTTCACTGTCTAGAATGGCTCCCAGATCCCTAACTGCAGGAACAGTTTTCGGTGATGTGTTGTCAGTGTGATAGCTAAAAGCGAGTTGTGCTTGCTGAAGAATATGAACATGTAGCATTTAGTTTTAGTACATGGATTTGGCATCTGCTATTTGTTCTGTCAGGCTATTTGAAGGATCTTGGTGTCATTAAAGTATTTAACTGCTGTGGTCAGTCTTTTTTTAAGTGGGGATGTCTTTTGGTTCATTTGAGCCTTCTGTTTCATTTAACTAGATAATTTTGATTTTTTTTTCCTTTTCCTTCGTTTATATAATGATTTCTTGTCTTTTCTGTCCTATACTCTGCATACGGCTCTAGAGCCAGTGTTGTATCTGACTTCGGCACTTCAAAGCTTAGGATCCAGTGTTCAAACTCCTCTCCTACCCATAATCCTCATGCACTGATTGAGCTACCTCAGATCTTGTTTGCCGCATTCAAGTGCTGATGGGTTTTGTGGTGCACAGGTGTATTTGACAACGTTTTAAGGTAAGACTTTTAAAACTGTCTCTTCCAGTTTCTTGAATGGATCTTTTGATCTTCTATCTCCTCCCTGTCTTTTGCTACTAAAAACAAAAAGCTTGTCTATTGTAGTTATAGGTTCATAGGTTCATAGGTTCATACTAGGCTATCTGCCCAAGGGCATTTATAAGCCTAGCCCATAGTTATGTGGCTTTCGCCACCCCTTTAGTTTGAATAAAAACTATGCCTATCATTTTGCTGTGCCTCTGTCAAGCAGTGACGCTGAAGTAATCCCTGGGGTATATCTGCAATCTCCCATCCATTGGTCAAGATTCCTCTTGAACAAGACCAGAGAGGTGCTCTGCCTCACATGTACCGGGATTTTGTTCCATAGTTCCATAGTTAATAATGTGTAGTTTTTAGTAACAGTTAGTAGTCAAATAGCCTACCTTCCCCCCTTGTACCCTCTAAGTAACTGATATCCTTCCCTCATATTCTAGACCTGCAACCTCCCATTAAACTTTTTTTACTGCTGTACAGCCTTTGACCACTAGGTGGCATCTTTCTCATAGAGCTATCCTACTGTCTCGACATATACCCCCAGGCATCAAGCTTTTCATAGATTGCCTAAGTTGCAGTCCCACTCTATCCCTCTTCATTATTTTTGCATCCCTTTACTTCACTGCCTACTACCCCTACTGTCAAGGATCTTACCTCCTACCCTTTCCCTACCTACAATTACCTTAGCAATCAGCTCTACACTGCTTTGTTCTCCTTGGTTTCACTTCTTTAGCGGCTCTACCCACTCCGTTCGCCTTGCTGGCTCACTTCACTCCCCTACCCTGCCCCCAATTCCCACCTGCCCCCAGTGCTTCTAGATTTATACACATTAGCCGCACCTCCAACCCTACAACCAAGTACCTGGTCCAACCCCTTAAAGTAATAATACCCACTTCCCAATAGTCATCACCTTATGTAACTATCACTGCTACTTCCGGCATATTACCATATTTTTACTCTTCCTGCATACTACCATATATTTATTCTTCCACAGTGTCATCCACAACTACTCTAACACACCACAAACCCTTACTTTTTCCTCATTCTTAACTATTATAATTGTAACTTGCCTATTTACCTTCTATGAACACCTTAACTGTCTAGGATTTCACAACCACACAAAGGAAACATCAATACCAACAATATTAATTCATCACAGCCACACTTACACAAACTGCCCACCAAAGTATTTACCATCTAAATTTCACAGACTTAGTCACATTAAATACTACAACCCAAGAACCAAGAAGTGCCAGGACCTAATATGTAAATTTTTAAAACACACTTTGAAAATACAAGCCCAAAGTGTGTGTTAAAAATTTACATATTAGGTCCTGGCACTTCCTGGGTTGTAGTATTTAATGTGACTAAGTCTGTGAAATTTAGATGGTAAATACTTTGGTGGGCACTTTGAAAATACAAGCCTGTACTGCGGTGGTGGTGCTGCGGTAGCGTTGTCACCTCACAGTAAGACGTCCTGTTAGATTCTCAGCTAAAGCATCTTCTGTGTGGAGACGTGTGAATGGGCATACCTTCGTTGAAGGTTGTGCGTCAGAGCTGGCAACTCTGTACGTAAAAATCTACTGCCAATCATTAGCAGACCGGAGTTCTGCTGTGGCGACCCCTAACCGGGAAAAGCTGAAAGATACAACAACTTTGAAAATACAAGTCCACTCTCCCTAATTGATGGTGACATACATCCTAATCCAGGCCCAAACTCTACCATAACCTCTGAGCCACAGACACCAACTCTTAAAAATACACAATTGCTTCAGACCCCCCCCCCCAACTCCCTCCTAATAGCTTATCTCAATATTCACAGCATTAATAGTAACATTACTCACCTACACGCCCTCATGGATGTACCTTCATTTGACATCCTCTGTCTTGCTCAAACTTGGCTCAAGCCAACAACGCAAGACAATGTGGTTATTCCTCCCAGCTATAATGTCCTGAGATTAGACCGTAATTCTAAAAAAGGTAGAGGAGTAGCTTTGTTATACAAATCTGGATTACAAGTAACCAGTATAGACTCCATACCTCCACAAACTAGTAATGCAGAAATTCTTATTTCCAAATTTCATCTTGACAAATGCAAATCCTTATATATTATCTGTATCTACCTCCCCCCAGGCAACAATACTAGTACCTTAGAGGCTATTCTTAGTTGGCTTTCCGCCAACTGCCCACAGGAAACTGTAGTACTCTGCAACTTTTAATATCAACTGGAAGGGTTGTACATCTGATCAACCTGCTACTCATATAAACCTTTATGGTTTTACTCAAACTGTCATCCCCCACCATAACCAATAAACATAATAACAACGAAAGTACCCTTGAATGGATTCTCACTAATACTTAACTGTGGTGGTGGTGGTGCTGCGGTAGTGTTGTCGCCTCACAGTAAGACGTTGTCCTGTTCGATTCTCAGCTAGAGCGTCTTCTATGTGGAGACATGCGTGAATAGGCGTACCTTCGTTGAAGGTTGTGCGTCAGGGCTGGCAACTCTGCACGTAAAAATTGGCTGCTAATCATTTGCGGACCGGAGTTCCGCTGTGGCGACCCCTAACTGGGAAAAGCCGAAAGACACAACTAATCACCAAACTTACAAAGTAGGTACCCTCCTTGAAGACATAAGTAACCACCGTCTCATCTTCTTAATCAGGTATAAGACTGATATTCCTAACCAAACTATTTATAAGACAATAAGGACTAACAAAAAATTTAACCCTGATAACTTTCAAAAAGAACTTATGTCACGTGACAGGTCACCTCTGAAACACCTACCATTAGATGATGCAGTCACATACTCGAATTCTAAATTTTTAGCCACTCTAGATTGCCATGCCCCTACACTCTCTCAGTTAGAATAAGGACTAAACCTGCCCTGTGGCTTTCCAAAACTACCAAACAAAAAATACTTCACAGAAATAAACTCTGGGCTAGCTGACATACAACAAAATGCCCTTCAGATCAATTAAAGTTCAGACAGTAAAGAAACTAAACAAAGAAAACCATATTGTCAGACAAAAGAAACTTCTACTGCCAGCTTCAACAAACTCACCAAAATAAACCTAAAAAATTCTGGTCAGGCATCAATAAACTCTTACACCCAGGTCGCTCAGTCACTCCCATTCCCTCAGGCTCTGATCACAACAATCCCAAACAGCCAATTCTTTTAACTCATTCCTTACAGAGACCATACAATCTCTAGCTAATAAACTATCCCCTGACACCAGATCTTCCTCAAACACCTCCAACAGCCCACCACTATTTCATTTTCAACCTATTCCTACATCCCTTGTCTGCACCTTCATTCAGAAACTTAAACCCACCACTCTGTCTGCAGATCTATTACCTGCTGAAAGCTGCAAAAGCAGTAGCCTACCCCCATATCCATCCTCATTAGTAAAACTGTTACTGAAGGTACCATCCCACCAATCTGGAAATATGTTCGTGTTTCACTGTTGCAGTCATTACAATTGGGTTATCCTGCTGGCAGGCTACCTGCAGTCGGCCTGAATTCCAAAGTCCTGGTCCGGCATCTGTTGCTGTCGCCTCCTCCCTGACGTCAGTGCGCCAGGGGTATAACAGATGCAGCCGACGCCATTTTCTTCATTCTTTCTTGCCACACAGTGCCCGAAGCAAAAGCAGTTCGCAAGTGCCAGTCGGCCGACTGCTGAGATTTTCAAGTTCGAATTTCAGATCCGAAGTCTTCATTAAAGCTAAGTACCCCGTTGGGGAAACTTTTTTTTTTCTTGCTCCAGATCGATGTCAGAAAAAGTTAATAATTGTATTTCTTGTGGGAAGCAAATACCTCATAAGGATTTTCATTCTTACTGTATTCCTTGCCTAGGCCCTGACCACGACGTTGCTAGTTGTCAGTTTGTGCTAGATTTAACCAACGCACTATTAAGCGTCGGTACGATTTTGCATTTCATTATTTTGGCAGAAGATTTAATTATATAATGCCGTCGGAACAGCCAACTACTGTAATTTATAAAAAGCGCAAAGAAAAAGAAAAGGAGAGGTTCAAAACAGACTAGGCTTCGGCTAGGCCAGTCGCCGGTTCTCAGTCAGGCGCTTTCGCAGCCCCTGACGCCCGCTACCGACTCCCACGTGGAGTTGACTAGACCACTGGAAAATCAAGGTATTGAACCCTCTGAAACTATTCCCTCAGATGGGTCTGGAGCCGCTGAGCAGGTATCTGCTTTTGAGGGTGTTTTCAGACCTACACAGTTATATGTGAAAGCGACTTCAGCTTCAAAGGCAAAGACTAAAGCACCTCTAAAGACAGAGAAACAAGTACAACATTCCCCTGGACAGGCCTCCATGCCTAAAAAAACAGATGCTTAAAATGGCTGAAGACCTAATTACTTTGATCAGGGGTTCCCATCCCCCTCCTGATAAGAGGCCTAGGCAAGAGACAGAATATGAATATTCAGATAAGGTTTCCATTTCCTCTGATTCCTCTTCTGAACAAGAATACTCTCTTCCTCCCTATGAGGATTCTGATGCTGAAGATTCTATCCCTTCAGCCTCTTCTCCTAAGGATTATTCTTTGGGGAGACCCTGCATACTATGAGGGAGCCCTTCCACTGGGAGAGCCAAGATTACTCAGAATTTAAGAAAAGGCTCGGACATTTTCTTTTACTACCTCAGCACAGGCGCCTTGCTATTCCTCCTGTTTTAGACATTGTAGATGATGTATTTTTTAGAGTCCAGTCTGACTCCTGACTCTTTACCACCAGCTCCTGTTAAGCCAGACCGATACTACAGGGTTCCTGATTCACATACATTTCTTTATAAAAACCCTGCTGCTGACCCAGAAACTATCTCTCAGGGTCCCAAAGGGGTCAAGGCTTCCACTGCAAAAAAAAAACCTATCCCCTCTGATAGGGATTCAAAGGCCCTGGACAGATGGGGGGAAAAAGATTTACAGTTCTGCTACCTTGGCTGTAAGGGCTTTAAATTGTCAGTTTCATATGCTTCAATATCAGCAGTATCTTATGTCACTACTTAAACAGAAAATATTTACAAATTCTGAATGTGCAGAAAACAACAACAAAAATGCAGGGTTTATTGCATGCAGCTGAACAAGTGCGAAAGCATACTTTGCAATGTGGTTTTGATTCTCCGGAGGCCTCCTGCAGGGCTGCTGTTACGGGTTCTATCATTAGGAGGCATGCTTGGTTAAAGGAACAGAATTTGCCTGATCATGTTAAAGCAAAATTATTAGATGCTCCATTACAGCATGATACCTTGTTTGGTGTTAAAGCAGAAGAGGTGTTGAAGAAAATGGAGGACAAAGCTAAATCTATGAAAACGGTCAAGGATTTCTTACAGGTACAGCCTCCCAGATTTAGCAGGAACTGGCCTACAAAGAATTGGTCCTTTCCAGTGTCGGACAGGCCACAGAGGCAGACGCCCCAGAGGCAGATCCCAACCCCAAGGCTCATACAGGTCTAAAGAATGGGGGTGCTTCTACCTCCAAAAGTGGAGAAGATAAATCACAGCCATACAGGAAACAGTCTCAATGACTTTCCCCTGCCAGCACCAAGCACTTATATTCTGGCAGCTCCTTTAGGGGGAAAACTAGCACATTTTTTCACAAAATTGGCACATGATCACCCAGGACAAATGGGTCTTGAATATAGTGTCACAAGGCTACAGGTTCCATTTTCACACTCTGCCAAGGGCAAATGTTTTGCCAGATCTGCCACACAATCAATGGGCAGAGGCACAAAAACAAGTTTCATCCCTCATGGACATGAGGGCCATTCAGCGTGTACCACAGCAAGAGCAGGGACTAGGATTTTACTCAAGACTGTTCTTAGTGCCCAGAAAGGACAAAGCCTGGAGACCAATACTGGACCTGTCTATCTTAAACACATTTCTGGATATTCCAAAATTCAAAATGTTGACACTGCAGCAGCTTCTGCCCATGCTGGGCAAGAAGGCTTGGCTTGTGACTTTAGACCTAAAAGAGGCATACCTGCATGTCCTAATCAGACAATCATGCAGAAGATACCTCAGATTTATAGCTGGCTCAATGCACTACCAATTCTCTGCACTGCCCTTTGGCTTATCTACTGCGCCCAGGGTTTTCACAAAATGCCTGGCACCAGTAATTGCGTTTTGCAGACAGAGGAATACAGATATATTCCTACTTGGACGACTGCCTTATTCAAGCAATGAACAAGGATATTCTACTACAGCATCTGGTGTTTGTAAAAAGATTGCTAACATGCCTAGAGTACACAGTAAATGAAAAGAAATCAAAACTAGTACCCTCGAGATAATATTCCTGGGTGCAAGCTTAAATACAACTGCCCAGATGGCTTATCTCACGCCAGACAACTGACTCCTTATTTCAAAATGTTGGCAACAAAGACCCAGTTATCTGCAAGAAAAATTCTGCAGGCATTGGGCTTCATGGCATCCTGCAGTCTGCTAATTCCATATGCAAAATTGGATATGAGGAAACTGCAGTGGTATCTAAAAAGTGTTTGGACTCTACATTGCCACAGCCTGGAAACAATAATTGCCCTCATTCTCTGCCTGCAACAGGAGTTTCGATTGTGGACAAAGGCCTGTCACCATAACAAGGGACAGCCTTTCAGTTTACCCACAGCCAGGCAGACATTAACAACGGATGCATCAGATCATGCCTGGGGGGCCCATATGACAGGAAGATGTATTCAGGGCACATGGTCCGCAAGCCAAATGCATCTACATATCAATCAAAAAGAGATGCTAGCTATTCAGAATGCCCTGACAGCCTTCAGGGATCTACTTCTTCCAGGACAACTATTGATAAAGACTGACAATACTACAGTCATGTGGTACATAAACAGGGAGGCACACATTCCTACCCCGACCTTAAGACCACAGACGAAGAATCCACTTAAAACACCAGTTTATTGTACCTCTAGTGCTTCAGCAACCACCTTAGAGTATAAAATATCACATAACTTACACAGTTTATATACCTTAATGCATCTAACAATTAAACAATTGGCCTAAACCAATTAATCAATAAACATTAAAAAATACTTAATACTGCTTTCTCATCTGATAAGAAGCCTCCAGTTACATTCCACATTCAGACCCTGAGGAAATAGTGTCATATTTCAAAATGAAAATACTTTCTTTATACAACTTCTTTTTATACAAATCATCAGCAAATACACCCTTCATAATATGTTCTAAGATAGAGGCTTGTAGCCCATTTGGATTAGAATTGTGAACCAGCATAAAATGTTTGGCAACAGGGCTATTTTCTTTATTTATAATATTCCTGACATGCTCCTGCAGTCTAGTTTTAAACTTCCTTTTACTTTCTCCTATATATATATATATATATATATATATGTGTGTGTGTATATGTATATGTATATGTGTGTGTGTGTGTATATGTATATGTGTGTGTGTGTGTATATGTATATGTATATGTATATGTGTGTGTGTGTGTGTGTGTATATATATATATATATATATATATATATATATATATATATAAGGTTACAAGGACATTTCAACGCATAAATAATACCTTCAGTGTTACAGCTATATATATTTTATCCTCAAATACGTGGCCATTTATATATTTAAAAGTTGGAACAATATAATGACAAACATTGCAATGACCACAGGGTGAAGTTCCTAGCCTCTGCATGGTCCTATACTGCAGTGTCTCAGTGGAATATTTAAATTTATTGTGTACCAAGATATCTTTTAAATTCCTACCTCTACGAAATGAAATGCCTAAAGACCTAGGCGATACATTTTTTAGGTCCATTGATCTAAACAAAAAATTCCAGTAGTGTTTAACAATATCTATTAAAACATCACTGAAAACACTGTATGTAGAGACAAAATAAACTAGTCTTTTTTTCTTGATTTCTAACATCTAACTTATACCCCTAAGTACCAACTTTATGTTGTTCATTAATAACCTTATCTATAGCTGTCTGAATACTAGCTTCACTGTAGCCCCTCAATCTAAACATCTCACTAGTCACACTAATTTCTTTAAAGAAGTCCGTGTCAGTATTACATAGCCTTCTAAGTCTCATACATTCCCTATACGGCAAAGAGACCAAAGTATGAACTGGATGACAGCTAGTCCCCATCAAATACCGATTACCATCAGCAAATTTTCTATGCACAGACGCACGTAAAGTATTGCTGTCCTCCAAAATCAGATGCATGTCTAAACAAGTTACATCTTTACCCCACCTGTATGCCATCAAAGGAAAGTCCAAATCTATTATGTTGCATAGCTTCTATAAACTGACCAACATAAGATATCCCACCTTTTACAAATAAAAACAAGATAGTCTATAAAACGAAAATATAATGAACTACATAATTTTTAAACAAATCTATATGGTATAACCATTCTAACTCGTACAAACCCATCAGGTTGGCATACATGGGTGCAAAATATGCCCCCATGGCAGTGCCCTTGATTTGTCTGTATATTTGTTCATTAAACATAAAAAAATTGTTCAGACAATAATATTTCAATAATATAATACGTTACTGGACTATCACCCAAAAAATATTTTACTGCTTCTAGTCCAAACTGACACTGTATGTTAGTATACAAACTAACATCAACACTTATAAAAAACTTATCTGCACTCCATTGTATTTTAGATAATTTTTCCAGAAAATCAAAACTATCCCTAATATAACTAGGTAACTTTATTACATAAGGGAATAAATATTCATGCAAAAATTTCCCAGTGTTAGATAAAAACCATATTTTTGAGCAGATACAATAGGCCTACCAGGTGGGTCAACCCCACTTTTATGAATTTTTGGAAGACACTAAAATAAAGCCAACTTGCTGTAATCAGTATTAAACTTTTTATCTTTGTCATTTTTTGAAAAATATTTTAACCTCACTCCCTTAGATATAAGGGTGTCAAAATCATTCATAGCCTTAATATATTCATTTATATTACTCTTAACATAAGTATTGGTATCATCCAGATGTCATACACATTTTATAATATTGAGCAACATTCATCACCACTATCTTACCACCTTTATCAGATGGTTTAATAATAAGATGTTCATTATTCGATAATGCCTGTAGTTCCTTCCATTCCTTTTTATTCAAACTATATGCCAACTTATGCTTATACTGCATAAAATCACAAAAAACATTTTCTACAGCAAAATTCAACATTTGAGAAAAACACTTGATATGGTCATGTTGGTATGGAGGAATAAAATCAGTTTTACTCATTATTTTATCAGTTTTTAACAAACTATAGGCATTATAGTCACTTGCACAATCAAAGCATTCCTCAGGGTCAGATACACAAGAATAAAAACTGTTCTCTAAACTGTCAGATTCTAACCAACTACCATCACCTTCTTTATACTGGTTATTGGCAAAAAAATATATTAAATGTATCTTCCTACACAGTCTAAGAATATCACACTTTAATTCATGTAACGGAGGCAGCACTCTGGGTATATATTTAAGACCATAATTCAAAACATTCATCTGATCTACAGATAAAGACACACCAGAAATGTTATGAACAGTAGAAATTTTTTTACACTCTGATGCAGTAGTTGCATGGATTGTTTCACCCACATCTTTGTAAACAAAAGACCCAGAACTGTCAAAATCTTGCACAACATTATTTACACGCATTCCTACCCCCTCTGCAGACTAGCCATGACTTTGTGGGACACAGCATTGACTTACCAAGTACATCTGCAAGCACAATTCCTGCCAGGAAAGATAAATACTCTGGCAGACGAACTAAGCAGAAACCTAATGGATCCCCATGAGTAGAAATTGGATCCACAAGTCTTCAGCATGATAACAAGGAACTGGGGATGCCCGGACATAGGCCTATTTGCCTCCCCTCACAACTGCCAACTACAGAAATTCTGCACAAGAACTTATCACAAGCAAGCATGGAAAGTGGATGCTCTATCTTTCAGCTGGAAAAACTTAACAGTATATGCCTTTCCTCCACTGCCGGTACTCCTAAAGATCAGACAAGAGAAGCCAAAAATGATACTGATTGCCTCAGACTGGCCCTGCCAGCACTGTTACCCAATCCTAAAGAACTTGTCTCAATGTCCAGCCTGGACATTACCTCAAATTCCTCACTTATTTACCCAACAAAACAGTCAGATCCTGCACAGCCAATTCAGGACCTTAAATCTGGCAGCATGGTGGATAATGTAACCATTCAAAACACACATCTCTCTAAAGTGGTGATGGATGTTATTTTGGAGGCCAGGAGGCCTAGCACCAGAAAATCTTATGCAGAAAAATGGAAGAGATTCTGTGCTTTGAACCAGGCACATGGAATTGACACGATTGTACCAAATATTCCTCAGATTTTGCAATACTTAACTGAGATGCTGGACAAAGGCCTATCCTTTTCATCAATTAAGATTCATGCCGCTGCCATTTCAGCTCATTACAATTCGGAACCACCTATTTTTTCTCATCCATTACGAAGGCAGTATCTTAGAGGGGCCAAAAACATAAGACCTCCAAGGAGAGCACCAATACCTGCATTGGACCTCAATTATGGCTTGGAAAAACTCGCACTGCCTCCTTTTGAGCCAGCCTCTACAGCTGATATAAAATTCTTATCCTGGAAAGCAGCTGTGCTCCTAGCAATAACCTCTGCAAGATGAGTCTCAGAGTTACAGGCACTCATGGCTGTGGAACCTTTTATCATTTTCCGTCCTGACAGGGTTTCTCTGATGACAAACCCGACATTTATGCGTAAGATAGTGTGCAGTGTGGCCCTGAACCAAGCAATTCATTTGCCTACCTTTTTTCCAAACCCACAGAATAAGGGTGAGAGACTTCTGCATTCTTTGGACATTCACAGGCAGCTACGCTTCTACTTGGACAGAACCAAAGCTTTCAGAAAGACTGAACAACTTCTAGTGGCATATGCTGCACGATCACGAGGAAAGGCCATCTCAAAGCAGACTATATTTCAAAGTAGATAGGCCACTGCATTAGTTTCTGCTATTCACAGCATAGCAAATCAGTGCCCAAGGGCATTAGGCCACATTCAACCAGAGCAGCAGCCACTTCAGCAGCCTTCCTCAGAGGAGTACCAACCAAAGACATCTTAGAGGCTGCAACTTGGAGTTCAGTGCACACTTTTACAAAGCACTATCACTTGCCTCTCTACCCTAAATCCAGGGCAGGCTTTGCCACTGCAGTTCTGCAGGGCCTCATAGCCTCTCCTAATCCTATTTAGCCCCAGCCTCCCAACCTTAGCTTTGGGATTCAACCCAATTGTAATGCCTGCAACAGTGAAACACTATGAACATAGTACAGTTGTACACCTACCATAAATGTAGATGTTAGAGTGTATTCACTGTTGCAGTCCAGGTTACCCACCCACCATCCCCCTTTCATTTTCTGGGACTTATCTGTACTTCTCTATTCTGTACAGTACTTCTCTATTCTGTACAACCTATGTGGTATATTTGCTTGTAGATGAAGGAAGAGTTTACTTTACTGCATGCATGTTTATTTGCATAAATTTTCCTACTCTTTTGGGGGCACCTGACATCTGGGCAAGAAAAACTGAAGAAAATTGCATTGGCTGCATCTGTTATACCCCTGGCGCACTGACAGAGGAGGCGACGGCAACTGACACCGGACCAGGATTTTGGAATTCAGGCCGACTGCGGGTAGCATGCCAGCAGGATAACCCAATTGTGATGACTGCAACAGTGAATACACTCCAACATCTACATTTATGGTAGGTACACAACTGTACTTTTCACATATTATCCCCCTGCATAAAGGTGGCAGTTCCAACTTATGGCTGATAGCCATACTATCACCACTGGCAAAAATCATGGAAAAATTTATTCATAAGCAACTTTTAAAATACCTACTAGAAAACAACTTATTAGCCACCTGCCAACACGACTTCAGACCATTTCTTATCACTACCTCTGCTCTCTTATCCTTTTGCTGATTGTCACTATTTTGTTTTCTATTAGTGCATTCTGTCAAAAGCCTTCGACATGGTTAATCACAACCTCCTCATAAACATACTCAAAAACGTCATTGGATGCCCTTGCTATACAGTGGTTCCAATCCTACTTAAATAACAGGAAACAAGCTGTATTATGAGAAAATAACCTGTCCTCCCACCTCCCAGTTGCCCTTGGTGTCCCACAAGACTCCATTCTGGGTCTTCTCCTCTTCTCTATTTTTACAAATGACCTATTTTCCATAATACCACAAGTTACCTGTATCCAATACTCCACACTAAGATGTTCTGCCATTTCTTCATCCAAACTTCAGTCCCTAATCCAGATGTCTTTAGCATAGTAGAAAATTGGCTTCTACACCAATGGCGCATCCTGAGCCCTAAAAAAACAAAAGTGCTACTATTTACACCCACCCATAGGGCCACCCCACTAAACTTTACTGTTACATCTAGCAATGGAACTATAATATCTCCTGATCCTACCACAAAACTATTTGGGTACTAATAGACAATAACCTCACCTTTTGAGCCTCACATCAACACCACCATCAAAACAGTATACAAAAAATTATGTTTCCTATACAGGATCAAACACTTTGACTCCACTAGCCAGGACCACCATCGCCCATACCCACTTAATCTCAACCCTACTATACACCTTCCCTATTTACACTAAACTTGGTAAAAGCAGTCTGAACAAACTGGTTAGTTCCTACAACAATATTGCCAGATTTGCAACTGAGTCAACTTATAGAACCCATCACTGTAACAATCTTAAGCAACTAGATTGGCTGGAATTGTGAAATCTAATACTTTTGAATCAACTAATAGTTGCCCATAAGATCTTGTATCAACCAGCAAGTACACCTATACTCACTAACCTTATCACTCCTAAAACAATCTCAAGACCCTACGCTCATCAAGCAAACTATTAGTACAAATACCTAAGACCAATAATGCAGCTGGTGACTCATTGTTCTCTACTACAGTGGGTAAAACCTGGAACACTCTCCCTAATCATCTAACCTCCCTGTCCTCAGTAGCCCTATTTAAAAGCAAACTGAAACCTTACCTTAAATCACACTGGTTATGTCCCTGTGCTAACCCAGACTAACTTCATACATCGCCTCTGGATACTAATCTTCCTACCTGTATAAGCATGCTTACCTAACTACTAACAATATTTGTGTGTGTATTTAAAGTTCTGTAGTGTAACAGAACATACTTTGTATGCACATCCATAGCTGGTATGTACTATGATTATTTTTATTCTTTTTCCGTAAGGTAATATATGAAATTATATGTTATGATTGACAAAACCCTGGATTGTACCTGTGTCTTCTGTATATTTTACTCTGCCTGTGGAGCTTTTCTCCCCTCCACTGAAAATGGACATGTATCCAGTTGGACTAGCCCGGTCAACAAATGTAAAATAAATAGTTAATTGATAGCTTGTAGGTTTTGGAGCATGTTTTCTTGGCTATTTATATATTTATGTATGTTTGTGTGTATGTATATGATCAGTATTGGGAATAGCATTTTGAGTTTATTGTACTGTTAAATCCTTTCTAAGTGTGGTGTTCGGTTATTGATGAAGTGCTTACTGTTAAAAACTGTTTGCACACACCACTTGCCTAATTCTGACACACACTTTGTGTGTACTGTCTTGGCCCCTCACACCTAGACGTAGCCTGCTCCATCTGCGAGGCTACTGGCCAGAGAGTTATGAGATGGCAAAAGTTAATTTTGAAAGGTCTCATCCATTGTCTCCTGGCATGAAAACCTCTTATGTATCAGGGAAGTCAGGGATATCTTCTTCTCTGCCCTATTCCTCCTCCAAATTGAAAAAAGCCTAAATAGGGTGAGAAGGAGAAATTAAAATCTTTGAGAAAACATTCCCCAGATCTGACCTCTCCCTCAGCTCTGGTATGCAAAATGGCTAAATCATCAGCCCCAATGCCTACTACTCATACAGTTTTGTTATAGGTGTTGAGAGATGGCCTCAATTTCTCCTGTAGAGCCTGTTTCTCTGAGACTTAAGTCTCCCATTTTACAAGAGACCTCTTTATTTCCGTAGAAAACCTTCCTCTGTTTCGTCCCTTAGGTCAGTTAGGTCCTCCAGGAGTCTCACTAAAGCAGATGTGGACAGGATGACTGTGCATTTCTTCTGGATCCTGGTCCAGTTTGGGGGTACTCCCAGCTCCGGCCACAGTGGGATCCAGCAGGACCATTTCTTCACATCACCCTATCATGGCTCCTTCTCCAATCTGCCCCCCCCCCCGATCAGAGCCCTTGGATCCAGCTCTAGCCAAGGTTAGGTGTGCATGAGAACCAAGATGTCTCGTCTCTTCACCTCCAGTCAGTTCTCTGTCAAGGTCTGGTCCAACCTTATCTGAACTGTCTAATGCCAAGAGCTATATCCTCAGCATTAACTCTGGTTTGAATTGGATCTAGGGTCTTTGGATCCTTTCCTTCACTTAGGGTTCTCTGCGCTAGATAGTTTGGCTCCAGCGACTGCCTTGGATCCTAGTCAGATGTCTTCCAGGGTTGAGCTGCCTCTAAGGGATTTGGGCCCATAGGACAAGCTCCTCATATCCATTGCAAGGTCAACATTTGAGAGAGTTCACTCTCAACCTAGAGACAGGCCTTCCCTTTCACAGTCGGATCCAACCCTCACCCATAGGGTCTCCCACTGTTTGCAGCCTGCTGTCCTTGTCCAGTTGGGGCAGCCAGTTCTTGAAAGCCTTGATGCTGTTCTCTTTAGTGAGACCTTGTATGTTTGAGTCCTCTCCTGACCAGCCCACAGGAGAGGTTCCCAGGAAACAAGAGTAAGCGGAGACAATTGGATTCCCTGAGTAGTCCCCAGCAACAGTTGCTGATTTTGGTGAGGGAGAAGGCCCCCCCCCCCCAGATCCCCCTTGAGGACATCTTATAGAAGAAGATACTAGAACGTCTGAGACAGAAAGGGGGTTGGTTTTCCCAAACTCTTTTGGAGGAATTGGTTTTCCTCAAGGCTTTCGTCTTTGGCCTCTACTTTTTGGGTAATTATGCCCAGTGGATGAGATGGTTGATGTCTTCTCATCCTGGTTTTGGAAGGAACCTGACACAGTTGAACCTATCCCCAAGAAACTATATAAATTTTTAGTGGTGCCAAAAGACCGGTTACACTGGAGCAGGGCCCCAACAGTCAATTCTATGGTTGTGGCAGCAGCCAGTAAAAATGAGTGTGTTGTTTAGAGCTCCTCTGTCCATCTGGCAGATAGAGAATCACTTGCCCTGGACAGATTTAGTTAGCGGGTCTATGCCTCCTCAAACTTTCTGATGAGAGTACTTAACTACCTGGCACATTTTATTCATTTTCAGAGAGATTTAGTCAGAAATATCCGATCCTTTCTAAGGGACCTTGTCTGCAAATTAGAAGATGATTCTTGATTTTCATCTTGCTGGCTTACAATCCTTACCCAACGCATCTGTGTGCCTTATCTCGAATGCCATTTTGGGGGAGATCTAGAGCAGCTGGCATAGGTATTTCCATTAGAAGGCATGCATGGATGCAGGTTTGTAACTTCAAAGAGTACTTCAGGAAGTCCTTCGTCAGTGCCCTTATGATGGATCAACCTTACTCATTCCAAAAGTGAAGGAAACCATCTCCAGATGTGATTATGATGGTAAATCCCTGTCTGACATTGGGGTTAAATTCTCATTCCCTCAGAACTTTCTCTAGGAATCTGAAGGTCTGGGAAAGAATGTGGTTCCAGAAATCTCATACGATACTTCTGGAGAGGGAGCTGCCAGTGGCAAAGGGGGGGAACTCTAATAATGACTGTTGCGTAAGAGAGAGAGGTGGTTTGCAAAATCGAGCCTTCAGGGGTCCTTTCTCAGGCATGCCTTTTCAGCACTCCTGAAGGGTTGCCCTATGGTAGCCCACTGGAGGCATTCAGCGACGCACTTATCTCTGCACTTAGCCTGGGCATCCATTACTCAGTGCAAATGGGTACTGAAAATTATTACCATAGGCTGTTTCATCCACTTTCACACCACCCTATGTCTTCAGAAGAAAATTCCCGATGTTCTACCTTCACAAAGGGAAATATGCCGCTTCAGAAATAACTATATTTCTTATAAGCATCTCTAAGAGGTCCAATCAGACCATAAGGAATCCAGAATTTTCTCAAGGCTCTATTTAGCCCCAAAGAAAAATGAGGACCTAAGACCAGTTTTAGATCTAAGCTACTTAAGCATGGTGTAAAAGGAGCCACGTTCTGGATGGTCAGGATTCATTCCAGTCTTCCATTACCGAGGAAGAAAGACTGGATGTGCGCAATAGATCTTAAGGATGAGTACTGCCACATACTTCATGAAGCATCTGTCCATCTTTATCTGTACATGTTCTTTGTGTTTCACTGTTTCAGTCTTCACATTTGGATTATCCCTGCCAGGGTAGCCTTCTGCTGGCCCGAATACCAGTATTTCTGCGCCAGTTGCTGTTGCTTCAGGACTGACATCAGGTAGTAAGTAGTATAAAGTAAACAAAGTGGAAAAGTGCCAGAAGTAAACTGATAACCAAAAATAAGGCACTGAAAGGTACACCAGAATAAAATCTACTGTTTTATTGATTGCACACAATATTAAAAAACGTAAAACACATCTAAGTATCACTTGAAACCTCTTCTAACCATTCTAAACCCAGAGTGTGGGGTATTGAAGAAAATAAATCTATCACATCAACCATGATAAAAGTAAGGTTGTCACAATAAAGGCCAGAATGCAGTTTTTTCAAAAGGTCCCATGAGTTTTTGAGTACATTTTTAGCTAAAGGGGGCTGTTATGGAACCTTCAGCAGAGACTATTGGCCTTAAGGGTGGGTTGCCCACATCCTTATGGACATTGGAGATGCCAAAAATTGATGGAATCCTAGGTTTCTCAACATGTAAAAAATTGTAAGTATCATTGTCTATAAGCCCTTCAGTGAGCAAGTCATTTAAACATACTTGTATTCTTTTATAAGCAATATTTACTTCATTCAGAAAAACCCTCATATACTGGTTGACATCACCCAAAATATCCATCTTACATTCATATGTGATTTTGTCCATTAAGACTACACCCCCACCCTTATCCGGTTTCATAAATCTTAAATTCTTGTTACTTCTACATTGTTCATGTAAGTGTCTCTCTTCCCTACCAAGATTCGGAGTCACTTTGTTTTTATTTATGGCTTGCCTTAACTCGTTCTCAGTAAATTCAGTAAAAATAGTATAACACTTAGATATTACTGAGCCCTTCCTCCCACCTAAATTCCACACATGGCTGACAAAGCCAAGAAAAATGTCCAAAATATATGGTGGCTGCATGCTGGTAGTACTCGGCAAGTAATAACCTTTACCTCACTCAGGCAACTACTGAGTATAATCAGAAAGAGAATTACAAGCAGAAATGGCTAAGTTATCTGGTCCATCTGTGTAAGAATTTGTCCAAAAAGTAGTAATTCATGATATCTCGCCTAACTATTCTGGTTACAATAAGACACAAAAGTAAAAAATGCAGGAGTATTGTACAAAACATCTGGTTGAGCAATGCCAACAATCAGCAGTAAAATACTAAGTCTCATCACCCAGACATTATTCAGTAGAAAGAAAGACTAAATCAGACTATATGTTCAGCATGTTTGGATATATTGATCAGCACTGTTTTTTTTATTCATCATTCCAACATTTCTACAAAACCAGGGACATGTTTAAAATGTTAGTATTGTTAACCTGAGAAGTATTTCCCCAAAGAACATCTTCATTAGTATGTCCAGGTATACAAATGCACCACCCGGAGACATTCACCCAAACAACTCCTTCAGTAAAATATTGAGGTATGCACAATCTTTTGTCTGAAGCATGTGGTAAAATGTGTTATGGTCTGATGAGACCAAGGTTGATTTTTTTGGCCACAATTCCAAGATGGACATTTGGCACAAAAATAACAGTTCGCTTCACCAAAAGAGCACCATCCCCACGGTGAAGTGGTGGCAGTATCATGCTTTGGGGTTGCTTTTCTTCAGCTGGAAATGGGGATTTACTCAAGGTGGATGGAATTGTGAACAGTTCCAAATACCAGTCACTTTGTCCCAAAACCTTCAGGCGTCTGCTAGAAAGCTGAAGATGAAGAGGAATTTCAGCTTTCACAACAGTGATCCCACGCATACATCCAAATCACAAAATCATGGCTTCACTCGAAGAAATGAAAAGTTTTGGAATGGCCCAGCCACAGCCCAGACCTAACGCCAATAGAAAATCTGTGTGGTGACCTGAAGAGGGCTGTGCACAACAGATGCCCTCACAATCTGTCATTTGTTCCAGTTAATTCAAGGACAAATTATATAAAAATAAAAAACAAAAAAACTTTATCATCTCTTAAGCCTGAGCTTTTTATACTATATTTGTATACTATATTTGTACCACAACGACTCTAACAAATAGATCAGCTCAGAGAACAGGTCATGGCACCATGGTACGAAGTACAGTAAGCCAGTGAATCAGTGTAACACAGGCAGCTGCCAGGACAATAAAATGGCCAAATGGAATTTCCAGTTATGCAAAAGCTTTTCCGTGACACAATAATGAATTCTTTTCCCCACTAACTCCATCAGTTGTTTGTGTTGTGTATGCACAAGCACCAAAGTGACACGCTAAACCATTTTAACCAATGCTAACTTCAGTAGTCTACCATGTATGCAGAAGCACTCCTCTGATAAACCAATGAATTCTATCCCCAAGCAACATCTTCATTAGTACATGTGGGTATACACATGCACCAGTGTGAAACATCCACCCAAGTGAACCCCTTCAGTAAAATGTTGAGATATGCACAATCGCCAAAAATGAGACCTTGCACTAAACAACCCTTCAGTAGCATTTATTTGCTAGTACGTGCAAACACCAAAATGAAGCATTCCCCCAAGCGACTTGTTAAATAAAATGACGCAAGTGTCAGGCTAGGGTGGTCAAGCATTTATATGTTGCTTTCATCCATTAGGGATATACAGGCCAAAAACAGGGGGAAAATATCCAGTCAACTGGGAGGCACCACAGTGGAGACTCTGGTTACTGTTCAATGCCATACGTAGCTACTGCTTGGTGAGGATGCTATATGATCTCTCTGCAAGCTTTGGCATTTAGTCACTGTATCAGTGTTCACCAGATGCACTAGATTGAAGGCAGTTCTAGCTGAATGCAGCATTTATTTTGCATCAAAAATGAACTACAGTTCAGATATATTATTACTTCAGCCTGACAGAATAGTTTGGCTAACAGTATACATTAAGATATTAGAATTATAAACAAAAAAAAAAATATTTGCTGAGACAGTATGCAGATAAAATATTGGCACATGGGTAAACCACACACTTTGGTAGCAAAGGCTTTTTCATGGCAAGTAGCAGGATTAAAAAAAATTACACTTGCTTTCCCTAACTCATGACTGGCAGATGCAAGAATTATTATACAACAAAACCTGAATTAATTCCTCAGCAGAATATACTTTTAAACCAAGCATTAGTAATAAAAAGAAGTCAAGAGCTTAACAAGCCAAAGACCATAACTCAGAACCCCGGGCACACAGAACAGCCCAATACAAATCGGTATACATTCAATTTTTAAAAACATACTTGAAAAGATCCCTCCAAAATAATGGCCAAATACCAAATATAAACAGCTGGATGCAGTCTCAGTCATATCTACCTTAACATCTAAGTAAATAAATTTATTTAAATGAAACAGCTAAGCAAATGAATATTTAACTTGTTTCATTTTAAAGGTTTTAATTTCTCGCATTTAAAAAACAAGTAGTCTCCATGGTATCCCCGAAGTCTCAAAACAACCCACTAAAGTGTAGTGGGTCCAAAAACAAAACAGTGGAAGAAACTTCTGTGTGTGGAAGATTTTCAGTCCGTATACTTCTAGTTAATCACTGTATATTAATCAGATCAGACAGTAGTAGAAGGAGCGAACTTAAACTCGTCTTAAGTCAAAACAAAAAATAATAGAAAATATATAATTGTACAGCATTACTAAGTATTCAAAAGTAATCCTATTTCCAGTCGAAAATCCTTTTTAAGTACAGACGAGTGATCCAAGTAAAACAAAAACAGAGTATAAATTTTCTCACAAGCTTTCTAAATAAATAAATAAATATATATATATATATATATATATATATATATATATATATATATATATATATATATATATATATATATATATAAAATACACTTTTTATCAGGCATGGGAGTAGTTTATTGTGCTGTAAAACAGTGTTGTTGGTAGGCATGTTAAATTCACATCCCTTCCCCCATCAGTGTGACATTCGAGCTGGTCCTGCCCTACTTAGTAGCTGTCATAATAATGTACAACTCTTATGTACTTTAAAATTATAATGATGTGGTACCTCTTATTTAACCAGATTTATTAAGTAAATTATTAAGTCTGTGATTTTATCCAAGACAATATATACTACATGGCCGGAAATATAGCAACCTTAGTTCATTTGGCAATCAAAAAATATATATAAATACATACATATACATTTTGCATGTAAAAATCAATTTCTGTTTTCAAAACCTGTTAACCAAGATCGCTTTCGTCCTTCTAGACTTCTTCAGGTCTGTGTACAAGAACCCTAAAAACAATGTATAACAATATATATAATTGTATAGTTAGTGTTGTTGTTACACATCATTTTGAATAAAGTGGAAAAAATAACTTGAAAAAATAAAAAATAAGAAAAAAAATGTATGTATGATGATGTAAACAAAATATACACTTAAATTTCAACTGATTTAAAACAGACTGGAGAACCAAACAGTGGACAGGGGTGAGGGAAATAAAATACGTGGGCAATCCTGACTGGAACCCTGACTACAACCCAGGTCCCAGGCTCAGACAGAGGAACCAGCCACAATAACGGGTACATTAACAACAACAGGTGTCACAATAACAGGTGCTCCACTTATCTGGAACCACTCTGTTAAAGCACTGACTGAAGAGGAAAGTGTGTTGTCCAAAGGACTTTTGTACCAAGCTGCAGGAGTGAGGTTGCTCAGGTACTGATAGACCTTAAAATGTTTGTGAAGGAAGCTCAACTTAAGGGTACAGTTTCATGGCAAAAGTAATGACATTGATGAAACTATAAGAAGGCCTAGCAGCTATTGTCCACCACTACATTAAACACTAGCTGCTTTCGAAGTGAAATGTGAGATGGATATCAGGAAACTGCTTAAAAAACCCTCCTAAAAAAAACTTTATAACTTAACACAGGGAGAAAGAAAAGCACTGCTTGAGCTAGGCAATGATAAATCCAGGCGTGTAATGAAGGCAGGCAAGGGAGGAGGTATCCTTGTGACTGATACCACTAACTACAACCAAAAGATAGAGAACATGCTGGAGGTCAACAGATTTTATGAGTTATTTACCATGGATGACATAAAAAGAGCATATGATTTATGGAACACTAATCTCACCACATTACGGGAAGAAAAACTTATCACTGAAAATCTTTATTTATGGAGCCCATGCCCACATTTACCTTATTTTTTTGGAGTACCAAAGCCACACAAGAACAGAGAATACCTTATTGACCGGTGGTAGCAAGTGGAGGTTCCTTTACTGAAGTCACAGCTATTTGCCTTGGATTACTTGCTGAAATCTCTAGCAGAAAATAATGTTGTACACAAGAGATTCAATGGATTTTTTTGAAGAAATAAAAAAACATAGTGGAAGCTGACAGTATTTTATTAACTATTGATGTGGAATCCGAAGCTTTGTTGAATTTAAACCTAGACCATATGAGAAAAAACACTAAGATGTGAAACTAATTGTACATTTTGCATATTTATACAGCAAGGTGATGGTTTTTATTGCCCTTACTTAAAGAAGATCATTAAAACCAGTGCAGGGGTTGACTGCGACACTACTAAAGTAATTAATTTACAGGGCACAGTGCAATGAATGTGATGCATTCTATGTGGGCAAGACATGTAAATAAACTCAAGCGTAGGATTTCATGTCATCTGTCAGAAATCCGCTCTGGATGTCAAAGTAATGCACTAGCCAAACACCTTTCTCTTCATAAAAGAGACAGGTTTTAAGTTCCAGATCCTGGAATACATAGATATGGGTGATCTTGAAGGAGACATCACTAATATTCTGGAGAAACATGAACTCATGTGACAAAGCTGAACTCTTTTAGGAAGCCTGGACTAAACTACTGTTCAATTAAAAGTGCATTGGAACTTAGAAAATTGCCACATTGTTTACATGACTAATTGTATTTTATTTTATTTTATTCTACAAATTGGTTTTAAATAACATTTTAAATCAGTTGAAATTTAAGTGTATATTTTGTTTCCATCATCATACATACATTTTTTTATTTTTTTTTTTCTGGTTATTTTTTCCACTTTACTCAAAATGATGTGTAATAACAATACCAACTAATTATACAATTATATATATTTTTATAGATTGTTTTTAGGGTTCTTGTACACAGACCTGAAGAAGTCTAGAAGGACGAAAGCGATCTTTAACAATAGGTTATGAAAATAGAAATTGATTTTTACATGCAAAATGTATATGTATATATTTATATATATATTTTTGATTGCCAAATGAACTAAGGTTGATATATTTCCAGCCATGTAGTATATTGTCTTGGGTAAAATCACAGACTTAATAATAATCTACTTAATAATCTGGTTAAATAAGAGGTACCACATCATTATACGTTTTATTTAAAGTACATAAGGGTTATATATTATTATGACAGCTACTAAGTAGGGCAGGACCAGCTCGAATGTCGCACTGATGGGGGGAAGGGATGTGAATTTAACGTGTACCAATAACACTTCGTTTTACAGCACAATAAGCCACTCCCATGTCTTATAAAAAGTGTGTATATATATATATATATATATATATATATATATATATATATTTAGAAAGCTTGTGAGGAAATTATTACTCTATCTTTCTTTTACTTAGATCGCGTGTCTGTGTACTTGATAAAGGAATGTTAGGTAGTCAAATCTCAGCTTAATTTTTACATACGGGTTTGGAGCCGATCCTCTGCTCCGACTCAGCTGATTTTCAAGCTCCAAGACTTCTGGTTGGCTCATGGCTAAGCAGGTATCCCATGGTGCACTAGTGCAATCCCCAGATCTCGTTTTCCATGTCGACGAGTTCGGATGTGCTTCTCTTGGCTCTGGCTAAGTTTTTGCAATTTTCATTATTCTAGTATCTCTTTGCATAGTTATTGAATATATACATTATAGGGCTTTATCTTTATTGTTTTGTGGTTTTTGTGTGACCGTATTAGTGGTATCCTGTGTACCAGTAGTTGGGTGCAATTGCGCTTTACCTAATTCGTTAGTTTTGGCGGTTTCGCCTTTTCCTGTTTTACAGTTAGGATGTACCTAAATTGCCTTGGGGCCTTGTGTGACTAGTATTAGTAGTCTTCTGTATATCAGTAGTTGGACGCAGTTGTATTTTCTTGTCTAGAGAGTTAGTTTGGAGAGTTTGCCGTTTTAATCAATAGGGGCTCCAATTGATTATTTTCCTGTTAAGTGATTATTGTTGACTGGTGGTCTTTAGTGATGACCTGCTAAATTCTTAATTTCTTACAGTTGTTAATTTGCTACACTTTGAGCGTGTGTGTGTGTCTGTGTGTTGTGCCTTCTTGGTCTCTCTGAATTAGAAGACCCGGTTCTTCACAGGGCAAGGCCCGTTTAACTTGGAGGACCTAGTCCTCGTGTTGCTTCCACTGTATTTTATTTAAAAATGTTTCCTTTGTGACTGAATCTGTCTGTTTAGTGGAAAATCTAGTTTTCTATCTTACACCAGGCTAGGACTGTTTAACTTAGAGGACTTAAGTCCTCGTGTAATTCTTCTGCAGGGCTAGGCCCATTTTAGTTGGAGGACCTAGTCCTCAGTCATTCTCTTTCTCTTTTCCCTCTGGTTGCTTGTATGTTGCAATGACTAAGGATAGCAAGGAGCACAAACCCTCTGGGTTTAAAAAATGTATGAAGTGCTCCCAGAAAATGTCTTTGACCGATGGCCACAGTAGCCGTGTCTCCTGTTTGGGAGCCATCCATTTGTAAGAAATCATGTTTGGTCCGTCATGCTTTCTCTCCCAGACTGTTGCAGGAGAGAAAGAACAAACTGATACTAAGGAGTCTTTTGAAGCCAACCTTCATGGAAACTGTCTGGTTCTTTGGCTTCTTCGTCGTCGAGATCTGACTCAAAATCTAAAGATTCAAAAACGCCTTCTCTGGCACCGGCTAGTGTTTGGGAGCTGCCTGCCAAATAAATAAAACCTGCCTCCTTGACTCCTCAGTCTTCAGAGCCGAAGGAGAACACTGTGGTTTCGGAGTTGGTCACAGATACTTCGGTGCCAACTGCTGAATCCTTGCAAATAGTTGACTCTCTAAGCCTGTCTGTAGAGTCCCTACCAGTCCCTTTGATGGTCAAATCTCCAGTGCCTGCTAGGTCGAGATCCCCAACCTTATCTTCCAGGTCTTCCAGGAGTCTTTCGGAAGATGATGTGGAGAGGGTAGTACTGGAACTCCTCAAGTCGTCTGCCCTGCCTAAATTTTTGTTGGCTCTGACCCAATCTGCTCCAGAGTCACTCGAACCAGTCTTGTCTCCATCTGTGATTCTTCCTCAGAGCCATGTTAGTTTTTCAGAGCCGGAGTGCTTGTTACCAATGGAGGAACCCCCTGTTCTGGCTCCCCTTGCTGTTGCATTGGAGCCGAGTTCGGCTTAGACACATTCGGCTCCGTACGTAGTGTACAGGGACCGAAGCTCTTCTGTCGGCACCGTGGGGGAGGATTTGAATCTATCTTTGTCGATTCCGAGCCTTCCTCTCGGTGCATCCACCACGGTGAGCTCGGACCCTGCATCTATCTCTGAGCTGATGGCTCTAGCTCAGTTCTTCGTCTCTTCGGAGCGGGGACGGTTTTCGGACTCAGAGATCTGCTTTTGAGGTGATGAGGAGTGTGCTGTCACAGTCTACAGCCCTTGCCAGTGGTACAAGCACTGTTCCCCCCAGACCTCTCACTTCGGTGTCAGTCCCTACTCTTTCCGGAGACAACAGAGACCCACAGCCTCCAGGAGCCACCGGCTGGTGGCCCCCACTCTTCCGGGGCATCCCCAGTATCCTTTTGAGGAACCCCCACGGAAGAGAGTATGAAAGAGTAAGCCTATTGACTCCCAGGATGAGTCTCTGACATCGGGCACTGACCTTGATGAGTCGGAGGGGTCCCCTAAGTTGTCCTCCTGATGTTTTCTTTGTGGACATTCTAGAGATCCTTAAACAGAGGTGCGACTGGCCCACTGTCAACCCTTCTGATGAGTCCATGTACCTGAAGGCTTTCGGGTCTCAAACCTCTGCCTCTTGGGTCTCTCCACCTTTCTATGAGCTAATGGATCTGGTTAGTTAGAAGATGTGGGATACTCCCGATGCCGTGGAGCCAGTACCTAGAAGACCAAGTAAGTTCCTGTCTGCCCCTCCTGGAAAATATTCTTGTCTAAAGGCATTCCCGTTGATTCTGTGGTGGTGTCGGCAGCCACGAAGAAGGAGTTGGCGGAGACTTCTTCCTCTGTTCATCCACCAAGCAAGGAGTCTTGACAGATGGACATATTTGGGAAGCATGTATTTAGTTAAGCGGCCTTTACACTTTGATCCCTGAACTGTCTTGCCCATTTCACGAGGTTGCAGAGGGATCTCCTCAAGGAGTTGGATTCCATACAGGGTGCTTGTCCTGAGGGAGTCCCGGATAGGATCTATGCTCAGTTGTCCACCCTAAATTCCGTAGTTAACTTCTCCATGCGGCTCATATCTCATGTACTGATGGAGTGAGCAGAGCAGCAGGTTCAGGAGTTGCCCTTAGGAGCCACTCCTGGATGCGCTTGTGTAATTTTGCGGAGCCATTTAAGTCCACCTTCAACTCCCCATTTGATGGTTCCTCCTTGTTTGGGTCCAAGGTGAAAGATGCACTCACTCAGTGTGAACGTGAAGGAAAGACTCTCTCTGCCGTGGGAGTCCGTTTTACTGTTCCTTCTCAACCATACCCCAAAGGTCAAGGGGGGAGGTAAGATGTGGTTCAAAAAGTCCGAGAGGGCCTTTTCAGACAGAGTGAATCCTCCTTCAGAGGCAGAGGAGGAGGAAATGGAGTAGTCCGCAATATCAGCAAGGCCGTGGTTCCTTTTGAGGGTGGCCTTATCCGCGCTCCTGATGTGGGGCCCGACTTCGGGGGTCACATCTCTTTGTATTCGGAAGCCTGGCTAAATATAACCAAAAACAAGTGAGTACCAAGAGTCATTACCAGAGGCTATGTCATGCCCTTTTCCCTTCCACCGTTTTGTTCCACCCAATCACAGGGATCAGGCAACTGTGGAGATCAACAAGTTGCTCTCAAAAAGGGTCATCCAGCCCGTGTCAGCAGACCAGATAGGAAACGGAACTTACTCCAGGTTCTTTTTAGTCCCAAAACGACCCAGAGACTAGAGGCCAATATTGGACCTCAGCAGATTAAACAAATCCGTGAAAAAGGACAAGATTCGGATGGCAACACTGCAGTCGATACTCCCGTTGTTAGGGAAAGACTATTGGATGTGCTCTCTAGATCTCCAAGATGCTTACTACCATATAAAAATGGTCAAGGCATCATGGAGGTATCTGTGCTTCCGGCTGGGAGCCAGACATAATCAGTTTTATGCTCTGCCCTTTGGTCTCATCACAGCCCCCAGGGTGTTCACCAAATGCATGGTAGTAGTGACAGCTCACCTGAGACGTCGGGGATTACAGGTATTTCTGTATTTGGACAACTGGCAACTGATCGCCCCACCAGGCATCTACTTCTCCAAAACAGGGACACCACCATCAAGCTTTGTGCCCAACTAGGGATCTCCATAAATTGGGAAAAGTCTGCATTACTGCCCTTGCAATATGTGATTTTTATAGTCACAGAGGTAGACACACTGGATATGACCGTTCGTCTTCCTGCCGAGAGAGCACAAAACCTCATCTCACAAGTTTAGCGACTTCTCCCACTTCGGAAGGTCAAAGCAAAGAGTATTCTTCAACTTCTTGGAACGATGGCCTCAACCATTCTGTTAATACCTTTAGCCAGGTTGCATATGAGAATCCTTCAATGGCTCCTGTTCTCCCAGTGGTCATTCCAATATCTACCGCTGAATCACTCTATTCTGCTGACAGAATCATGCAGAAAGGATCTTCGTTGGTGGATAGCCCCCAACAACTTGTTCATGAGTGCTCCTTTTGTGCCTGCCCAACCCGTTGCCACTGTGACCACTGATGCCTCCCAGGTCAGGTGGTGGGGGCATTATCTGGGCAGGACTGTCCATGGCACATGGCAAGAACACGAGGCTCATCTGCATAGCAACGTTCTGGAGATGAGAGCGGTGCTTCTGGCGTTGCAAGCCCTTCAGGATCTTCTTCCTCCAGGGATGATTGTAATACAGTTGGACAACATGTCAGTTGTGTGGTATATCAACAAACAGGGCGGTACTAGATCTTTCCCACTTTGTCGAGAGGCCATGTGAGTTTGGGAATGGGTGATTTCTTCCCAGTGCTTTCTGGTGGCAACGCACATTACGGGGACAACCAGCGTGATAGCCGACAAGCTGAGCCGGGCAATCCTGCTGCCCCACGAATGGTCTCTGAAAGGGGAAATAGTGGAACAGATTTTCCGAAAATGGGGACAACTTTGCTGCGACCTTTTTGCCAGTCCAGTCAGTGCCAAGTGCAGCAGTTATTTTTCCCTAATTCCCCCTCCAGGGGAAGCGCCCAGAGACACTCTGGTACACGATTGGCCCACGGGACTTCTCTATGCCTTTCCTCCATTCCCTCTTATCCCCAAAGTGATACAGAAAGCCAACCGACTGGGAAGCAAGTTGATCCTCATTGCTCCTTACTGGCCTCATCCGGTCTGGTTTCCCTTCCTCGAGCCTCTCCTCCTGGACGATCCTTGGATCCTAGACCCAGTTCCAGATCTATTGACCCACATGTCGGGTTCGCTACACCCCTCTCTCCACACCCTCAAATTGACAGCTTGTCTGATCCAGTTCCATCTCTAGTCAGGCTTCATGATGTTTCATCATCCAGTGTCCCATATTCTTTTATCCTCACATAAACAGTCAACCAGAAGGCTGTATGACAGTAAGTGGAAAAGGTTCTCTATTTGGGCACAGAAAATGAAAGTGGAGCCGTACACCGCTCCCGTTCCCGTAATTCTGGAATTCCCCTCTGAGCTTTTTCAGCAGGGATCTGCCGCAGCCACCATTAAAGTACAATTGGCGGCTATTTCACATTTTTATTTGGGATCTCCCAATGTTAACCTTATGTTGCATAAGTTATGTAAAACTTTTTTGAGAGGAGCCACCTTGCTGAGACCACCTTTACAGGAACCTGTGGCTTCTTGGGACTTAAATTTTGTATTGTCCAAACTAACAACCCCCTCCTTTTGAACAGTCACATTCAGTTTCCTTAAAGTACTTGTCTTGGAAGACTGTGTGTTTTTGGTAGCTATTACATCAGCCAGATGTGTTTCTGAGCTACATGCCCTGTCTATTAAGCCACCTTATTTAGTTTTTCATAAAGACAGGATTTCTTTACATACCAATCCTTCATTTGTTCCCAGAGTTTGTTCTTCTGCCACATTGAACCAGTCCATTGAGCTTCCAGTCTTCTTTCACAATCCTAGCAATGCAGCAGAATATAGTTTTCACCAGTTGGATGTTCACAGACAGCTGCGTTTCTATTTGCAACGGCCAAAGAATTTCGGAAGTCAGACCAGTTGTTAGTTTCCTTTTCTGATTCCTGATTGGGCTTACCAGTTTTTAAGGTGACATTGTCTAACTAGATCTCGAGTTGCATAGCTTTTATCTACAGCTCGGAGGGCAGACCCTTACCCACAGGATTAAGGCTCACTCTACCAGGTCTCTGTCTACCTCTGCAGCCTTCCAAGCCAGGGTACCGTTTGATCATATCTGTGCAGCAACTACATGGGCTACTCCTCAACACCTTCATTACTCATTACAAGTTGGATTTGGCTTCTAGGGGTAGAGCATCCTTTGGCTCCATGGTGCTCAGGAGTATCTTCCAATGAGCCACCCAAGAATAAGGCGCTAGGGACGCTGTCCCATATGTAAAAATGAAGGTGAGATTGGATTGCCTAACATAAAGAAGTTATGTACTAACCATAACGTTCCATGTTGGTAGTCCATCCTCACCCTTCATTTTTACCAACCCTCCCTCCTGCCCCCATCCTGGAAGATCTGGAGGTAATATTATAAATTTCTTGGTTGCCGACCCTTTAGTATTGGTTTGTTGGTTAAGGGTTTCTTTCTATCGCTAGTGAGCAGCAAACAAGAGCTGGGGATTGCACTGGTGCACCATGGGATACCTGCTTATCCACGAACCAACCAGAAGTCTTCGAGCTTGAAAATCGGCCGAGTTGGATCAGATAGATTTTTTATGGTGCCGAGTTGCCAGCCCGACACCCAATCTTCAGCGAAGGCACGCCCATTCACACATGACTTTGAGACCACTCTACCGTAATTTTAAAAATGGTCCTGTCTTGACAGTTTTTGCCAGCACTTAGTAAAACATCTGACATAATATGAAGAATCATCATTAGTCTCCAATGGTAACCATTTGTTGCATTCTCAAAATGGATCCAAGAAACTCGCCTATCAATCCTTACTTTTGTGATGAATTTTTACATCCATTTGTGTGGATAGGATTGGAAACCCAGTCATAATTCTTGTGTTAAAATAAAAAAAAAAAAAAAAAAAAACTGCACAATAACCCAGCCTTCAAACTGCATGGTTCCCCCAGCTTAGAGCACTGGTTTACTCTTCCCTCCTCGACACCTAGATTTCAGAGAAGGGTCGGTCGTCGCAGTTCTGTTATCCGTTGGTTGCACTCCTATTCGCGGAAGTCCTGTTAATTTCTGTTCCTTCATTGCTTCATAGTCTGACTAAATGCTGTCGACTCCTACACATAGCGGTATAAAGAGGAAACCCACTGTCACCCTGTTTAAAGTAAAGAATGATTTTATCAGTCTCTCTACCTGTGAAAAGTACATGAGAAGTCAGAAGCTAAATGGGTAGGTACTGCAGTTAGAATCCTAACCAATTAATTTACACTACACATTACCAGACTATAATGCACATTGACAAATTGCAAACGTTCACAGTCCTTAAAAAAAAAACTTCAGACTAGCATGAGAGAGATGTTGGACGGGAGATCCTACGGATGGCAGTAATAACTCCACAGCTCAAACATCTACTCTTATGACAAGAATTCTCAGATAACTCATCTTATACTCCTCATAAGGATCACGGCAGCAGTACAGACATAAAATGAAATATGGGAAAGTACTAAGCGGTGTAGGTCTCGGACTCCCAGGCCTGGGAAGGTTGCCTTGCAGTACTCCAGAGAAAAAGCCTGCCTTACATCTGGACTCTGCATTCAGCTTCTAATTCCTGGAGAATACAGAACAGATGCCCACACAGCAACTTCACAAATGCTTTCAATAATAAATTTAAGACCGAAATGATGGCAATCAACATTGTAAAGTGTCACGCCACAGCTTTTCTGCCAGAAAATCATGTAGGTGGCCAGTCATTTATACTGCGTTTCAATAAAGGTCTGACCTGATTCCATGGCATGAGAGAAGAAATGATTAGTTTGTTTGAAGTCTTACTCCTCACAATACCGGAGAAAACGAAAAACTGGGTGCATTGTACGGGGTAGTAGCTTGACACAGACTCTGATTTTGGTAGTCTGTTTGATTTGATAGTTCTGCACTTTTACGTAGAATTTTAACTTTCAGTAGCACAACACTGATTTGTAAGATAGTTGTTTTGAAATTTTAGAAGGAAAAGTATACACATTGATGCTTTGGGGGTGGAGGTGTGATGCAAGTGGTGGCTTGGATTACAGGAATCTGATTGGCTGCCACCACTTGCTTTATCAACTACTTTATAAGCGAATTTTCAAGTAAAAGTTTTATGTAGCTAAATGTAAAAACATGCTGAATCGTAACTGGATAAGATGAATTACAAGTTCAGTTACGATTTCAGCGTGTTTTACATTAAGCTCCATTACAAATCTGCAATTCAGTTTCCTCACGCTTGTGGAAGGCACTCTGTGGTAACAGTTTGCAATCAGTATCTTCTCATGGTGCGCTCTGTTAAACACAGAAAGTACTCAAAGTTAACTGACCTGCTACAGAGTGGTGTCACTTTTTCCTCTGTTAAAATTCATGCCTCTGCTATCTCTGCTCATTTCCCTACTAAGCAGCTCCTTTTCTCACACTCTCTGAACAAACAATTCCTAAGGGGGGCTAGCAACTTGAGGCCACCCAAAAGAGCCCTTACCCCAGCTTGGGACCTTAACTTTGTGTTGGAAAAGCTCACCCTGAGCCCCTTCGAATCAGCATATTCAGGAGAGTTAAAATTTCTCTCTTAGAAGACTGCTTTCCTTCTGGCCATCACTTCAGCTAGAAGGGTCTCCGAGCTGCAAGCACTCATGGCTGTGGATCCCTTCATTATCTTCCATCCTGATAGGATTTCCCTCCGAACTAACCCATCCTTCATGCCCAAAGTGGTGTCCATCGTGGCTCTCAACCAATCCATTCATTTGCCCACCTTTTTCCCCTAACCCATAGAACAAGGGGGAAAGGATCTTGCACTCTCTAGGTGTGCACAGACAGCTCAAATTCTATCTAGACAGGACTAAATCCTTCAGAAAGTCTGATCAATTGCTGGTTAGCTTTGCAGCAGGGCAGAGGGCAAAGCCATCTCCAAACAAACTTTCCAAATGGATAGCACACTGCATCCATTTCTTTTGCAAGCAACACAGAAAGTCTCCCCCTAAGGGGGTCAGGAGTCACTCCACCAGAGCAGCCTCCACCTCTGCAGCATTCCTTAGAGGAGTCCCCACCAGGGACATCCTGGAGGCTGCCACCTGGACATTTGTTCCCACTTACACCAAACATTACCACCTGCCTACCTTCTCCAAATCCAGGACTGGGTTTGCCACTGCAGTCTTGTGGGGCATCCTAGCCAGCTTCTAGTCTCCTTGACTGCCTCCACCCTTTTCCTTAGCTTTGGGAATTAACCCAAATGTGATGACTGCAACAGTGAAACATGAAGAACATAGTATAGTTGGGTACACTTACTATAAATGTAGATGTTTGAGTGTATTCACTGTTGCGGTCCTGGTTTCCCTCCCCCCATCCCCCTCTTCTTTCTTCTGTCTCATTACAAGGGACTTTTTGATATTTACTTTCTACTGGTGGTTTCTTCCACCAGACCCTGGCTTCCACTTGGGGGCTCCTGACAGGGCAAGAAAAACTGATGTATATACTACTGACGACCTGACGTCAATCCTGAAGCAACTGCAACTGACGCAGAAATACTAAGCCTCTGGTATTCGGACCGGCAGAAGGCTACCCTGGCATGGATAACCCAAATGTGATGACTGGAACAGTGAATACACTCTAACATGTACATTTTATGCTGGGAGGCAGTCACTTCTAACTCAGCACTGACCTTTGGATTCATCAAAGTCCTTTGAGTGTTCACCAAATGCATGGCAGTAGTGGCAGCTCAACTGCAAGTGCTCAAAACAGCACCTCCAGAGATCATCTCATTCATGCCAGGGACTCTCTGCTCCACTTGTACAAAAACCTAGGGTAATGGTAAACATTCAAAAATCTCCACTGCAGCCAACCCAATCTGTGGAATTTATAGGAGCACTTCTTTGATACAAGATCGGTGATTGTGAAACTTACACAGTGACTAATATCATCCATCTATCCACAAGCTCAACAAATATTGTCCTACAAGAAGCCACCTGCCAAGACATTTGTTCATTTCTTGGACATGGCCTCCTCCATAACCTTGGTCCTGCTGGCCAGATTTTTATGAGGATTCTTCAGTGGATGTTGACAGTTCATTGATCGATCAGGAAACAAACCCATTTCTTATTCAGTCATTCTGTCAAATGCAGAGATCACATTCAGTGGTGGATAAACCTCTTTCATCCTTCAGCAGGGCCATATCTTTATCTTACCGTCCCCACAGGCTACAGGGATCCTGGCCACCCCCCTGCTGGGGAGGTGGACATTATTTGGGAAGGGCAGTCCAAGACATGTCATCTCGTATAGAGGCCATTCTTTACATCAGTGTCTTGGAGGTTAGAGCAGTCCTAGCATTGCAGGCCTTTGAAGACTCTTTCCTCAGATGTGATTTTGATTCATACCAACATGTCTGTCGTTTGGTACATTAACAGAGAGGAACTACATCTTACCCCTTGTGTTGAAGTCAGGAAGGTATAGCAATGGCCGATACTCTCTCTATGCTTTCTGATAGCACTACATATTCTGGGGAGATTCATCATTCCTGTGGACAGGTTGAGGGGGACTATTCTGCTCCCCTCACAAGTGGTCCCTCAATCCATTAGTAACAAGGCAGATTTTCTGATGAGGCTAACCTTGTTGCAGTCTCTTCTCCCCTCTCACGAACACCAGATGCAGCAATTTCTTTGCTCTGATCTCCTGCAAGGGGAGTCACCCAGGTATTCTCTGCACCCTTGTCTATAGGAGTCCTTTTATGCCTTTCCACCCATTTCCTTAATTTCAAAGTTTCTCTGGAAAGCATTGTTGTTGAAGGTTTGTGTCACACTCCTAAGGTCTTATTGGCCTTGTGAAGTATGGTTTCCCTTCCTCTGGCCTCATCTAGTTCACCCTCCTTGGAACATGGGCTCAGACCCAAATTTATTATCTCATCCATAGGGTCATCCTCACCTAAACATACAAGCCCTCGAAATAACTGCATGGTTTCTCCAGTTCTGGTGATAGCTTTACAGTCCAGATTTACCTCTTCCATTTTCTACATTCTGTCGTCATCTCACATATCTTCTAGTAAAATTTACGAGAGTAAATGGAAATGTTTTCTATCTGGGCCATGGAGAAAGGCATCAACCCTTTTTCAGCTCCCCTTATGGCTATCTTAGGCTTCCTTGCTCACCTTTTTCATGATGGAGCTAGCTACTCCACTATCAAAGTTCAGTTAGCTGCCATTTCTTCTTTTCACATTGGGGAGTGTCGTACCCCTGTAGCTGCTCCTAGTTTACACAAGGTGTTTCTCTGGGGCATTTTCTTAATATGCTCCTTGCTCAGAGATCCAATTCTGCCATGGGATATCCCCACTGTTTATACAGTTTTTGACAGGTCCCCCTTTTAACCCACTACCTAAAGCCACTTAGAAGTTCCTGTGCTGAAAGTCCTTGTTTTTGGTAGCTATCACTTCTGCCAGGAGAATTTTAGAATTACATGCACTTCCTTCAACCCCCCCCCCCCCATTTAATTTTCCACAGAAAACAAAGCATGTCTTAGAATAAATCCATCCTTTCTCCTGAAGGTAGCTTCTGAAACTGGCAATTAACCAGTCCATTAATTTTCCAGTCTTTTCCCAAATTTCTCCAATAACAACGAATATAGTTTGCATTTGTCAGATGCTCATTGTTTGCTGCATTTCTGTTTACACTGCACTAAACCTTTCAGAAAGTCTGATCAGCTATTTGTTTCCTTTTCAAAACCCAAACTGGGACTAGCTGTATCCAGTCACGTTATCGTGATGGTTGGCTCCATATATCTCCTTTGTCAATAAAGAGAAAAGGTTATCGGTCCCTTCAAACCCTAAAGCACAATTCTACAAGATCTGTGGCATCATCTGCAATCTTTTTCTGTAGTGTTCCCATTGATTGCTTTTGTGCTGTAGCTACCTACCTGGTCAAAAGTTAATACCAACTTTTCACGTTATAAATTGGATATTCAATCCAGATCCTGGTTTTCTTTTGGTTTAGTTGTGCTCAGAAATATCATTCCATGAAATATTGCAAGGGTTAAAGTAGCTGGGGACTCTGTCCCAGATGTAGAGGAATGGACAGAAAAGACATCAAATATGAAATGTATGTACTCGCCAGAATTTTAGATCTGTGTTGTCATATTCAGTCTTTTCCTCTACTCTCTACTACCCTCCACTCTACTACCCTCCCTCCATAGTTTGTAATATTTCATTATCAGTTTTTCTTCTCTGAGATGTATCTAACTGACCTTGCCTTGGCTGCTGAATGTTCAGGCTGCCTCTCCATTTAGTCTCTTGTTTTGCCTTTCACCCTTATGGCATGCTTATGTAATAATTTTTTATTGAAGATTTCTACTTGGTGTTTTTTTTTTTTTCAGTTGAGTATAGGAGGACTTGCTTGATCTGAGGTAGCTCAATTGGTGCATGGGGATTATCTGTAGGGGGAGGAGCCTGAGCACCACATCCTAAGCTTTAAGGTGCTGAAGTCTGATCTGACATCGGGACTGGAACCCATAGGTAAAAAAATGGAAGGAATATGACAACACAGATCTAATGTTATGGTGATAGCTTTCATTTTTATGTAGCCAATATCAATATAGTAACAACCAGTAAATCATGCTGTCTTGCTGTTTTACCTATTGTACAGGAGTTTTTCTTCTGAGGGCTTCTTTGAAAATTAGCTTTTCCCAGTGGGACTGTGAGCAAATGCGCACACATTCTTGTATGCCATCAGTTTTTTCCCTTTTGCTGTCTTTCCCCTGCTTTTTATCATCGGACTCCTCCCCTACCAGTTGCCCCATTTAGGTTCATAGGTTGGTACTAGGCTATCGTCCCTAAGGCCTATGCAACTCTAGCCATAACAATTCCCTGGAAATGTTTTCCCACAATATTTACTTCTCTGGGCCCCTGTCTAGCAGGGCAACTGACATGATCCCCGGGGTGAATTTCCTATCTCCTATCCAATCATCAAGGTTCCTTTTGAAGAGGGCCAATGAGGCACTCTGCTTGACATGTATGGGCAGTCTATTCCAGAGTATGGGGAGTCTGTTGGTCAGGAACCTATCCCTCCAGCATGTTTTGTTCATTGTGATGATAAGGTTTATATCCCTGAAGCGTGTGGCTCTGAGGGATTGGGATTTCTTTAAGTGGAGCATGTCCAACAGCTCAGGGTTTGACATGGCCTTGTATGTTGAGCAGAGATTGCCCCTGAGTAGGCGATATGCCACAGAGTATAGCTGGAGTTTTTTTTTTTTTTTTTGGACTTTCAGCATATGGCATCTGCTTTAGGCCTGTGATTCTTTTAGTGAGGCATTTCTGCGGCCTTTCCAGCTGTTGCAGATGTCTTGTGAGGTACATACAAAATGGCACATTACACTGCATAATGGGTCTAATGAGGGATGAGTACAATGGGACAATGACCTCCTTTTTTCTGGATGAAAAGCCCTTGGTGATGATGTGTGCCACGTAGAAGGATTTCCTGACTGTTGTGGCGATGTGGTTATCGAAAGTGAGACCACTGTCCACTTGTGTCCCTAAGTCTCTCATCACACTTTCAATGTTTAGTGGCATGCCACCTATGTGGTAGTTAATGGGTACATGTATTTTTCCAAAGGGGATAACTATACATTTCTTGGCATTAAGCTTGAGCCCATGGCTCTGGCACCAGACATCTGTTTCTGTAAGGCCCTTTTGTAGAATATCCACATCATTTGGGGATTCAATAATGGCTCATAGTTTGCAGTCATTTGCAAACTTTGTTAGCCAGAGTCCCTTAGTGTTGGCATGTACTTCAGAGAAGTAGATGCCAAACGAGTGGTCCCAGGACTGAACCTTGAGATACTCCACTTGTCTGGAGCTGGATTTTGGAGTCTGCTACGTTTACAGTCTGGGTTCTGTCAGTAAGCCAGTTGGCAACCCATCGAGTGACGTAGGGATTTATGCCCAGTTTAGTAAGTTTATCTATGATTCCAGAGTGAGGGATGGTGTTGAAGGCCTTGGCGAGGTCCAGATAGGCTGTGTGGGACCGCCTTACCCTCGTCCACAGCTCTGGAGACCGATTCGAAGAAGTCAGTCAGATTCTGGAGACAAGATCGGCCCTTCACAAACCCAAACTGGGTGGGGTCCAGTGTCTGGAGGTTGCCAATGTCTTTGTTTATAAGTTCCATGATAATGTGTTCCATGCCCTTGCAGATCAGGCTTGTCAGGCTGATGGGACGGTAGTTCCCGGGACCCAAGGCAGATCCAACCTTGTGGAGCGGGATAACTGTAGCTGTGCACCACTCAGTGGGCACGAAGCCTGAGGTGAGACTGATTAAACATGACATTTAGGTGGGGTGCCAGTTCGTTTTGTAGTTCATGTAGTACACAGCCTGGGATGTCATCTGGTCCCATAGATGCTGCATTCTTAGCTTTGGAGAGTGCTGTTTCTACCTGTGTGGCTGTGATTATCTGAATTTAGCAATCTTTTGGTATTGAGATGGGCCCTTTAGGGGGTGAGAGGGGAGTGAAGTTGACACTAAATCGATCTGCCAAGATATTGGCAATATCCTTGGGATCAGTATATTTAATGCCATTCTGTTGTAGTTCAGAGCAGATCTGAGCATTGCCATTTAGATTCTTGACATAACTATAGAATGCCTTGTGGTTGTCTTTGCAATCTTTGGCAATTTTATTTTCGTAACTAGCTTTTGAGGATTTTATGAGGGATCTCAGCTTCTTACTGAGGCTGGTGAGGGAGTTTTTTTGCATCCTGGGATTTTCCTCTTTTCTACAACAGTTTCTTCCTTTTGTTGTATAGTTTGTTTATAGCAGGGGTCCACCAGATTGGCTTCCTTTTTTTGGAGAAGAGCATCTTGGTTCTATTTGGGATGCCACGATTCATGCATGAGTGGATGTGCTCGTACAATGCCTTAGTGTAGGATTCTGCAGTCGAACTTCCAGATCCCGTCTGCGTGGGCGTTGTGAAGTTTGTCTCTTCTGACTTCAGTAGCATGAAGTTGGCTTTGGAGAAGTTTTTTAAGGAGGTTTCTTTACTGGGGGTGGGATGTGGATGTCAAGGGTGATTTGCTTATGGTCAGACCTGACCAATGAGGGGGTGACCACTGGTGTGGAGCATCTATCTCCCATGTTGGTAATGACCAGGTCTAGGATATTGGAGCCCCTGGTGGAACAATGGATTAGTTGATCCAGGGCATTGGAATTTATGAATTCCAAGAACCGTTGGGAAAAGTAGTTGGTACCAGAGTAGTTTTCCCAATTAATGGCAGGGTAGTTGAAATCACCCACTGTTAAGGTGTTTGGTTGTATCTTAATATTTTCCAGTATGTTTAGGAAGGTGTAGTGAGAATCTTTGTGTATGGTGGGGGATCTGTAGCAAGCTACAATTTGGACTGCAGTCTTTCCTAGTGTTAGTTGCACCTGGAGAATTTCAGATGCATTCTGTTGGGCAACTAGCCTGGAGGTGTGAATATCCTTGGTGAATATGGACACTCCTCCACCTTTAGTGTTTCGGTCTTGGTTTTGTGGCAGAAAAGTGTGGTACGAATTGTAGCCTGGTGTTGCAAGGGTGCTCTCTGGAGCCATGAACCAGGTCTCAGTCACTGCACAGATATCGATGTTCTCCATTTTTAGGATTGCCTCGAGAGAGTGCATTTTGAGGTTTAGACTTCTTGCATTGAGTAGCATTACCTTCAGATTTTGCGTGCTTGTATCTGTTACGGTGGTGGTTTTATCCTTTGAATCTTACCTAAAAAAGGCACTATAGGGGTGGCAAGAGCTTTAGTTTATCATCAACTTGTGGGATCGTTTTTGATTCTTGGAACCAACTTGGCTGCTACAGTAGCTTGTGCGGACCAAAAACTCTTATTAAATATTGTTTGACAAGTTAAACAATTTCGGGGTATAAGTTTAGTGTCACACACCCTTCCATTTTTACATAATACTAATGGATGTTGTTTCATTGCAGCTGTTGTACAAAATTGTGAAAAAAAAGTGTTTGATATTTGTGCGTTAAGTGTAACAGCTTATAGTAAATAATTTGAAAAGAATAATTGGTGCATGTACACAGTCTGAAAAATCCAGTTTCCCTATAGAAAACATGAAGTGGTATTTGTAAATGGTTTTGTTCCACAGCATTCTGTGGATGTTGTAGTTTGTTTGATCAGTAATGTAGTTTGTACTTGTCACTCTTTGGTGTGGTCACACTGAGCTTTTCCATCTTTGTCTCAGAAGACTTAATTTCATTCTGCGCTCCCTGGATAGGTCTAGAAGTCGTTATCTGCTGCTGTTCTGTTTTACTTGAATTGCACTAAAGTCAATTCCATTTTTTTAATCTCCAGATTGTTTATAATCTTCTATCACTGGCTTACAACAGTCGTATTCGTGTGAAGACCTACACGGATGAGTTGACACCTGTTGATTCTGCTGTTCCAGTGTTTCAGGCTGCAAATTGGTACGAGAGAGAGGTAAGAAATGTTAAGTGTTTGCTTCCTGAATGTTGACGCTAGTATAAAAGTCAGTAAAATGAATCTGTATTCTGAACTTGGCTAATGGATTAGACACTGAAGCTTGCAAAATAAATGGTTGGCTTTGTTAGAAAAAAATGTAAGAGAATGACATCTTATAGACTGGTGGTGTGTAAAGTGGACAGCGAACTGGAAGGCTTTTTCAAACCTTTTGGGATATCTGAGTATAAATACAAACATGATGGAAGATAGACTTTATTGTCTTGAATGTATTAAGTACCCAAAAAAGACATTTCAGTAAGAGTTCCAGTTATTTCAGACTGCCCTTTTTTAAACTGTTGGTGTGACCCTGTAATTGATCCTGGAGTCTGTTATATTGAGTAAGAAGGGTTTCGGGGGAGGGGGTAGAACCATCCTCCTGAAAAAAAATTGCACCAGTGTTTTAGGAACTTTCTTTCCAAGGAATTTTAGAAAGTGTCAGTGGCTGAACAGATAGCACACTCACCTCTATTACTGGAAGATCAGAAGGATGTGATATCTACTCCCACCCCGGTACTTGGATTAATTTTCCAGTGCTGACACTACAGTGCAGCATAAATAGTTGTGGCACTCTTGAATGTGCCATCCTTCGTTTAAGATATTAAACAGAGGCCCCATCTACCTGATGTGATGGTAGCTCACATGGATGAAAAAAATGTTATGGCACATAAAAGAATGCATTCTGAAAAATAATTATCACATTCTCATTACAGTAATATGACTTCATTACTAATTTTTTTCTTCTTAATCCTTTTCTTCCCCCATTCTTTTTTCCATAACCACTTTGTCAATACATCTTCACATCTTTTCCATAGTTCCCATACTGTCACTAAAAATTCTATTCCGTTTATCAATTCCACATTTCTTTCTCCAAATTTCCCATTTAAATTCATTTCCACATTTATATTTATGAATCCTCCTCATTTGTATTCACTTTAAAATCTTTCCCAAACTGATCATTCATTTTGCAGTTACTAATGAAGAACCAAAATCATTTTGCTCCCTTCTCTTAACATCCTGGAGTCCTTTGAGAGTCTGTACCATAACTGTTTAAGTGAGAAACTTTGCCTCCCATACCCAACCTTGAATTAAATAAGAATTTTTCTGGTTCACACCACCTTTTTGAAATTGAGAGCAAATTCAAACTGTTATTCAACCATGTTTGCTCTCAGAAGGATGACACCTATTCTGTTTTGCCTGTTAATAGTTGCTTTGTAGGACAGCACTAGGGACTAGAACAAATGGAGATGTTTTTGAGAGAAAGATGAATGGATTAAAGCTGTGTAAATTGGATTTTGCAGCTAATCATTATAAAGATGAAAATGGCAGAGTAGTTGAAGTTAGCTTGAAGAGGAACGTCTTCTGTTCTTGTGTACAGTAATAGGAGCAGATAAAGTAAGAGTGATAGAGGTCTTTTAAGTTAATATAAGGAGAGATGCTTCAAGGAACAGGCGAAGAAAGGGCCACTGGACCTTAGAATATAGTAAGAACATTGAAGACAAGGTGAGGAAAAGCATCTAAGTTCTTGATACATCAGTCTGTCTTTGCAGTTGTCTAAAGAGGACCTTGATTGTTTTTTCTTTGCTAGCCTAAATAAAGACTAATTTTTGTCTGATCCCACAGTTAAGCCCTTGCGTCCCCGTAATGCCACATATAAACAAGTACAAGGAATTATTCTAACAAATAATCATTGAGTAGTATGTTTTCTGTGGAAGCCCCCACCTTGAAAACATGCAACTGGTTTTCTCTAAATTGCAAATATCCATTTGCATCAGTTTCAACAGGTTGTACGAATGTAGATCCCCTGATCCTGACAGAAAGGAACATAGGGTCCCGTTTTGACTATTAGGAAGAACTTATAAAATCCCAAGGGGGAAATAATACTACAGTCACAAGCGAATGCCACAAAAACATTTGTCATCTTATGTGTTGTTCCATTCAAGTAATGTTCTAGATTCTAATAAATTAATTTTTCTGTCCTTTTCAGTAGGAAAATTAAGTACAACAAACTTTTTTTGTTGTCGTTTGAAAAGCTGCACTGCGCTTATGAGATCCATTCAACCACTGTAAGTAGGGGATTTCAGTTGAGTCATTCTGTATGGGTTCTTCTGGTATTGAGTTCCACTAGGCACTCTTACATTGCTGCTATGAATTTGCAAGCATTATTATTAAAAATTCTGTACCATGTGCTTTCCTACATATTACCAGGATGCTGCCAATTAACAGCATTTTCTGATCTTGTTCTTGCTGTAGTCCATTTTGTTACAGGATTGTTAATTCAAATATATTTTTTCTCATTTTTTTCAAAGTATTTACAATTATAATTTTAACATGATAAAGGTTACCACCCCGACAGTGTCTGGAGAGAATGAGAGAGAGAATGAATGAGAGAGAGGAGATGTTTAATCTCTGCAAGGTCCCTCTTATGAGAGGAGGATGTTGATTTTTAGAACAAGAGAGATGGGTGCATAAGAGGGGAAGAGGGAACAGTAATCTAACTTGATTATGGTAAAACTTTCCTGAAGTGGTTCAGCTCTGTACTTTGTTTTTTGGGTCTGTGTTAGAGTTGTGGTAGTCTGAGATGTCTATTGTGTTGATCGTTGCTGCACTGACCTAAGCTATACGAGTTATACTGAGGAAAAACAAGAAAAGCAATGGACAAAGTACACTCCAAGCAGTATCAAAAGTAATAATACTGTAGTTTAAAGTAAGGTTAGTGCTTTCGTGCAGCTCAGTGCCTGCACTTCTTCAAACAAAAAAACACATTAACAAAATCAGTTAAATACAAATAACCACACCTATCAGGAATCACATGAGCAATGAAATATAATCAAATACATTAACCCTTGAGTAAACACAAAAATGTTCTATCTAAAAATCCATTTAAAAACTGGTATGAGTGGTGAGGTATTGGCAGGAATTTCACTAAAACTAAGCCTAAAATCTATTATAAATGTAAGCATGTCCTAAAAAAAAGTAATGGTTAAAAACATGCTCTATCAAAATAATAAATATAGTGTTACACACATTTATCAGTATATTTAAAAATGTGTAAGCCCTGTGACAGGCCAGTGGAAACACACATAAATAAAGGACTCATCTGATTAAACTCCTTAGTTTTAAAATGCAGGCAATGGAACACAAGTCTTAGATGCCTGGATGTCTAAAGGCATCACATCGAAGTTGCCATAAAAGCTCACACCTTTCCATCCATAGTGGGATAGGGCCACCCCTAATGTATCCATTGACCTGCTGCATAACCCTGAAATCGAATGAGTGATCTGGGTGGTTAGTTATGTGTTTTGCAAGTACTTTCTCCACTTTTTTCTTTTGATGGCATAAATGTGTTCATACAGCCTGTCCCTAAGTCTTCTATCAGTCTTACAAGTATAGAAGACATAGTTTACACTTGGCTAAATAAACTGTACTTCTGGAATTCCAATTGAACCTTCCAGTAGATGAAAAATTATGATTCCTAACTGTAAAGGAGCAACCAGTGTTGATAAACCTGCAATGGGGACAAGCCTCACACCGAAACATGCCCTTTACCCTTGAGTTAGTTGCCTTTTTACTTTTTAATAGACTTCAAATTGTGTCCCCTTTTAAAAATGACTACTGGTTTTGTGGGAAGGCTGTCCCTCGCATTCACATTTACCTTGATTAAATCCCAGTTCTTAAATAAAATACGTTTTAAAAGGCGGGCTTCATTACTAAAAGGGGGTAATAAAGGATGAAGAAAAGTCAGTGTTGGTATCCATATGTGAATTGGTAGCTTGATCACCAATATCATTGGCCATCATCACCTGTTCCATACGGGAATCATTTAAAATTGCTTTGTAAAAACCAGTAGATATTTTAAAAGTTACTTCAAGTAAAACTTGTGGGTAACCACGTTTGAGGAACATATCCTTCAAGAGATGGCATTCGGCCAAGAATTCCTTGAAATCAGAAACCATTCTAGCTGCTCGGACAAGTTGTCCTTTGACAACTGATTTTTTCTGGTGCCCTGGATGGAAGCTGGAAAAGTGTGAGAGAGTTGGGAGTAGGTTTCTTTCCTAAAAATAGCAGCTACATAACAATGTCTAGTGTGGTCCTTGGTTAAATGTATATCAGCATCTTCTTTCGGCTGTTCCTGTTAGGGATCGCCACAGCGGATCATTTGTTTACATTTCTTCCTGTCCTCTGCATCTTTCTCTGTCACCTCAACCACCTGCATGTCCTCTCTCACCACATCCATAAACCTTATCTTAGGCCTTCCTCTTTTCCTGTTACCTGGTAGCTTCATCCGTAGCATCTTTTTCCTAATCTACACAGCATCCCTCCTCAGCACATGTCCAAACCAACGTAATCTTGCCTCTCTGGCTTTGTCTCCAAACCTTCCAGCCTGTGCTGACCCACTAATATACTTATTCCTGATCCTGTCCAGCCTCGTCACACCCAGTGTAAATCTTAACATCTTTAACTCTGCCACATCCAGCTCTAACTCCTGCCTTTTTGTCAACGCCACTGTCTCCAACCCATATAACATAGCTGGTCTCGCTACCCTCTTGTAGACCTTCCCTTTCACTCTTACTGGTACTAGTCTGTCACAAATCACTCCTGACACTCTCTTCTACCCACTCCATCCTGCCTGTACTCTCTTCTTCACCTGTCTTCCACACTCACCATTACTCTGGAACTATTAATTCCAAGTATTTAAACTCATCCACCTTCACCACCTCTACTCCTTGCATCCTCACCATTCCTCTATCCTCCCTCTCATTCACACATACATATTCTGTCTTAGTCCTGCTGACCTAGAGCATATCTCCATCTCTCCAGGGTCTCCTCCACCTGTTCCCTACTCACTACAGATCACAATGTCCTCTGCAAACTTCATAGTCCACGGGGACTTTGATCTCATCTGTCAACCTGTCCATCACCATTGCAAATAAGAAAGGGCTCAGAGCTGATCTTTGATGTAATCCCACCTCCGCCTTAGACGCATCCATCACTCCCACCACAGACCTCACCGCTGTCGCACTACCCTCGTACATATCCTCTACCACTCTTAAATACTTCTGACACTCCCACCTTCCTCATACAATACCACAACTCCTCTCTAGGCACCCTGTCATATGATTTCTTTAAGTCTACAAAAATACAATGCAACTCCTTCTGACATTCACTGTACTTCTCCATCAACACTCTCAGAGCAAACATCGTATCTGTAGTGCCCTTTCCCAGCATGAAACCATACTGCTGATATCACTAATCATCACGTCCCTTCTTAACCTGGCTTCCACTACTCTTTCCCATAACTTCATGCTGTGACTGATTAATTTAATCCCTCTGTAGTTATTACAGCTCTGCACATCACCCTTATTCTTAAAAATCGGTACCAAAACACTTTTTCTCCATTCCTCAGGCATCCTCTCACTTTGTTTAATGAAAATTTCATTAAACAATCTGGTTAAAAACTCCACTGCCATTTCACCTAAACACCTCCATGCTTCCACAGGTATGTCATCTTGACCAACAGCCTTTCCATTCTTCATCCTCTTCATAGCTATTCTTACTTACTCCTTGCTAATCCATTGCACTTCACGATTCACTATCCCCACATCATCCAACCTTCTCTCCCTCTCATTCTCTTCATTCATCAACCGCTCAAAGTACTCTTTCCATCTGCTCAACGCACTCTCCTCACTTGTATGTATGTTTCCCTCCTTATCCTTTATCACCTTTACCTGCTGCACGTCTTTCTTAGCCTGGTCCCTCTGTCTAGCCAATCAGTACAGGTCCTTTTCTCCCTCCTTGGTGTTCAGCCTTTCATACAACTCTTCGTATGCCTTATCCTTCGCCTTTGCCACCTCTCTCTTTACCATGCACCTCATCTCCTTATACTCCTGTCTACTTTCTTCATCTCTTTGACAATCCCACTTCTTCTTTGCCAACCTCTTTTTCTATATACTCTCCTGTACTTCCTTATTCCACCACCGTGTCTCCTTGTTGTCCTTCCTGTGTCCAGATGTCATACTAAGCACCTTTCTAGCCATCTCCCTTACTAGCTCTGTTGTAGTTCCCAGCTATTTGGTAACTCTTCACTGCCACCCAGTGCCTGTCTAAACGTATATCTAAATAAGAAATACTCTCCCCTTGAAAATCACTGGTAAATCTAAGGAATTCTGTGGTATTATTCATATAATCCAACAGTTGTCTATAAAAAAAAAAATCTCGTTACCTTTAAAGATTATAAAAATATCATCCAGTTACTGGGTAAAAGTGAATGTACTCGGAAAAAGGAATATTATTCAACAAATATTCCTTCTCCCAGACGAACCATCACAAGATTAGAAAAGCTGGCACCACACACTGATCCAATGCTACCCCCTTTGTTTGCACGTAATAAGAATCTTTGAACAGAAAGAAATTGTAAGAATGAGGTCTAGGAATTCCTGGACCAAGTATAATGCATTGTTATCAATGCTTTTACTGACCAGTAACTGACTGACCCAGTCTATGCCCAGGTCATGCGGTTCACTGTGTATAAATCTTTTACATCCACAGTTGTGAAAATACAATCCTCCATAAATACCATCTCATTCACATTAGCTAAAAGGACCAAGAGTCTTTGCATACCTAGGGTTCATTCACCAAAAAGCATTGAAGTATGCTGTCGACAAACTTGGCCATAAGATAGGTAATGGAGTTACGCCTGTTGACTATCGGACGCAAGGGAGGGGGTCATGTAAGTCTTTATGTATCTTGGGGATTCCGAAAATGACAAGAATCTGGCCAAGGACCATACTAGGCATTGTTATGTAGCTGCTATTTTAGGAAAGCAACCTACTCCAACTCTTTCTTGCACTTTTCCAGCTCCCATCCAAGACGCCAAAAAAAATCAGTTGTCAAAGGACAAATTATCCAAGCAGCTAGAATGGTTTCTGATTTAGAGGAATTCTTAGCCAAATGCCATCCCTTGAGGGATATGTTCCTCAAGCGTGGTTACCCACAGGTTTTACTTGATATATTTGATGAAGTAACTTTTAAAAGATCTACTGGTTTTTACAAAGCAATTTTAAATGATTCCCGTATGGAACACGTGATGATGACCAGTGATTTTGGTGATCAAGCTACCAGTTCACATGTGGAAACCAACACTGACTTTTTTTTTTCTTCATCCTTTATTACTGCTTTTAGTAATGAAGCCCGCCTTTTGAAATGTATTTTATTTAAGAACTGGGATTTAATCAAGGCGGATGGGAATGTGAGGGATAGCCTTCCCACAAAACCAGTAGTCATTTTAAAAAGGGTCAAAATTTGAAGTCTTTATTAGAATGTAAAAAGGCAAGTAACTCGAGGGTAAAGGGCATGTTTCTGTGTGAGGCTTGCCCCTATTGCAGGTTTATCAACACTGGTTGCTCCTTTATGGTTAGGAATCACAATTTTTCATGTACTGGAAGGTTCAATTGTAATTCCAAAAGTATAGTTTATTAAAGCCATGTGTAAACCATGTCCCATCTTCTATATTGGTAAGACGGATAGAAGACTTGGACAGGTTGTATGGAACACATTTATGCCATCAAAAGTAAAAAAAAGTGGAGAACGCACTTGCAAAACACATAACTAACCACCCAGATCACTCATTCGATTTCAGGGTTACAGAGCAGGTCAATCCATTAGGGGTGGCCATATCCCACTATGGTTGGAAAGGTGTGAGCTTTTATGGTAACTTCGATGGGTTTACTATCAAATGACTGAAAATCAAAAGACTGAATCCCAAAAAGACTGAAAATTCAAAATATTGAATACATTTTTAATGCAAGGGGCAAGCCCCCCTGCTCCTCTCATGTGGGGGGCTGTGCCCCCACACCCCGTACTAAATATATACCAACTCCAAGATCACACAGCAGTGGAGAAGGGGCAAATTCCATCATTCAATATTTTGAATTTTCAGTCTTTTTGGGATTCAGTCTTTTGATTTTCAGTTATTTGATAGTAAACCACTTCGATGTGATGCCTTTAGATATCCGGGCATCAATGATGTGTGCTCCATTGCCTGCATCTTAAAACTAAGGAGTTTAATGGGATGAGTCCTTTTGTTATTTATGTGTATATTTATTTATGTATAAACTTTTTGTGTGTTTCCATTGGCCGATCATAGGGCTTACACATTTTAAATATACTCGTATAAATGTGTGTAACACTATATTCATTACTTTGATAGAGCACGTTTTTAACCATTACTTTTTTTAGGACATGCATACATTTATAATAGATTTTAGGCTTGGTTTTAGTGAAATTCCTGCTATTACTTCACCACTCGTACCAGTTTTTAAGTGGATTTTTAGCTAGAACATTTTTTTGTGTTTACTCAAGGGTTAATGTATTTGATTGTATTTAATTGCTCGTGATTCCTGATAGGTTTGGTTATTTGTATTTAACTGATTTTGTTAATGTGTTTTTTTTTGTTTGAAGAAGTGCAGGCACTGAGCTGCACAAAAGCGCTAACCTTACTTTATCATTACTTTTGATATTGCTTGGAGTGTACTTTGTCCATTGTTTTTCTTGTTTTTCCTCAGTTTGTCTATTCCTTTTGGTCTGCTATATGAGTTGTATCCTAACAGCCAGCCAGCTTCCGAGGCTTCAGGGCACCTTCCATGCACCCAAACCATTAGTAAGCTTGAGCTGAGCTGACTGAAAAGACAGGATGTTCGTGTTTCACTATTGCAGTTCTTACACTTGGGTTATCCTGCTGACAGGCTACCCGCAGTCGGCCTGAATTCCAAAGTCCTGGTCCGGCGTCGGTTGCTGTTGCCTCTTATTTGACGTCAGTGCGCCAGGGATATAAAAGATGCAGCAGACACCATTTTCTTCAGTCTTTCTTGCCATGCGGTGCCCAATGCAAAAGCAGTTCGCAAGTGCCGGTCGGCTGACTCCTGAGATTTTCGAAATTGAATTTCAGATCCAAAGTCTTCAATAAAGCTAAGTACCCCATTGGGGAAATTTGTTCTTGCTCCAGACCAATGTCAGAAAGTTAACAATTGTATTTCTTGTGGGACGCAAGTACCTCATAAGGATTTTCATTCTTACTGTATTCCTTGCCTAGGCCCTGACCACGACGTTTCTAGTTGACGTTTTTGTGCTAGATTTAACCAATGCACGATTAAGCGTCTGTACAATCTTGCTTTTCATTATTTTGGCAGAAGGTTTACCTATATAATGCCGTCGGAACAACCAACGACCAGAAATCATAAAAAACGCAAGGATAAAGACAAGGACGAGCATCCGAGCTCCAAAACCGACTAAGCCTCTTCTAGGCCAGTCGCCGGTTCGCTGGTGCTCAGTGAGGTGCTTTCTCAGCCCCCCGACTCCCGCTACCTCAGAGCCACAGGCCACCTCCGACTCCCACATGGAGACAACTAGGTCTCTGGATACTCAAGGTATTGGCCGTTCGGAAATTAATCCCTCAGATGGGTCCGGAGCCGCTGAGCAGGCATCTGCTTCTGATGGTGTCTTCAGACCTACACAACTTTATATAAAGCCTACTTCAGCATCCAAGACAAAGTCTAAAACAGTTTTAAAGACAAGGAAACAAGTACAGCATTCTCCAGGACAGACTTCTATGCCTAAGAAACAGATACTCAAAATGGCCGAAGACCTAATTACTTTGATCAGGGGTTCTCATCCCCCTCCTGATAAGAGGCCTAGGCAAGACACTGAATATGATTCCTCTGATCAGGTTTCCATTTCCTCTGATTTCTCTTCAGAACAGGGATATTCTATTCCTTCCTATGAGGATTCTGATGCTGAAGATTCTATTCCTTCAGCTTCTTCTCCTGAAGGCTACTCATTTGGGGAAACCCTGCATACCATGAGGGAGCATTTCCACTGGGAGAGCCAAGATTATTCCGATTCTAAGAAAAGGCTTAGAGACTTTCTTTTACTTCCTCAGCACAGACCTCTAGCAATTCCCCCGTTCTAGACATAGTAGATGTATTTTCAGAGTCCGGCCTGTCTCCAGAGACTCTACGTCCTGCTCCTGTTAAGCCGGACAGATACTACAGGGTTCCAAACTCCTATAAATTCCTTTTATAAAAATCCTGCTGCTGACCCAGAAACTGTTTCATAGGGTCCCAGAGGGGTCAAGGCTGCTACTGCTAAAAACCCTGTCCCCTCGGATAGAGATTCTAGGGCTCTGGATAGATGGGGAAAAAAGTTTACACTTCTGCTACCTTGGCTGCAAGGGCTTTAAATTGTCAATTTCATATGCTCAAATATCAGCAATACTTAATGTCTTTGTTAAAACAAAAAATGTTGACAAATTCTGAATGTTCTGAGAAGAAAGATTTGCAGGATTTATTGCATGCAGCTGAACAAGTGGGAAAACATACTTTGCAATGTGGCTATGATTCACTGGAGGCCTCATGAAGGGCTGCTGTTACAGGTTCTGTTATTAGAAAGCATGCTTGGTTAAAGGAACAGAGTCTGCCTGATCATGTTAAAGCAAAATTATTGGATGCTCCATTACAGCATGATACTTTATTTGGTGTTAAGGCAGAAGAGGTGTTGAAGAAAATGGAGGATGAAGCTAAATCTATGCAGACAGTAAAGGATTTTTTACAGGTACAGCCACCCAGATTTAGCAGGAACTGGCCCTCTAAGAATTGATCCTTTCCAGTTTCAGACAAACTACAAAGAGGCAGATTCAGACTCCCTAGAGGCAGGCAACAGCCCCAGGGCTCATACAGGCCCAAACAATGGGGTGCTTCTACCTCCAAAAGCAGAGAAGACAAATCACAGCCTTATAGAAAACAGTCCCAATGACTTCCCTCTGCCATTGCCAAGCACTTATTTTTTGGCAGCACCCTTAGGGGGAAAGCTAGCACTTTTTTCACAAAACTGGCACAAGATCACCCAGGACGAATGGGTCTTAAATATAGTCTCTCAGTGCTGCAGGTTCCACTTTCACACCCTTCCAAAGGCAAAAGGTATGCCAGACCTGCCACACAATCAATGGGCAGAGGCACAAAAACAAGTTTAATCTCTCATGGTCATGGGGGCTATTCAGCCAGTGCCACAACAAGAGCAGGGACAAGGATTTTACTCAAGACTTTTCTTAGTACCAAGAAAGGACAAAGCCTGGAGACAAATTCTGGACCTGTCTTTTCTAAATACTTTTCTGGACGTCCCAAAATTCAAATTGATGGCTCTACAGCAGCTTCTGCCCATGCTGGATAAGAAGGCTTGGCTTGTAACTTTGGACCTCAGAGGTATACCTGCTTGTCCCAATCGGACAATCTTGCAGAAGATTCCTCAGATTCATAGCTGGCTCAATGCACTACCAATTCTCTGCACTGCCCTTTGGCTTATGTACTGCGCCCATGGTCTTCACAAAATGCCTGGCACCAGTAATTGCATTTTGCAGACAGCGGAATTCAAATATATCCCTACTTGGACGACTGCCTTATTCAAGCATAGACCAAAGGTATTCTACTGCAGCATCTGGCATTTGTAAAAAGACTACTAATTTGCCTAGGGTACACAGTAAATGAAAAGAAATCAAAACTAGTACCCTCTCAAGAGATAATATTCCTGGGTACAAGCTTAAATACAACTGCCCAGATGGCTTATCTCACGCCAGACAAACAAAGGCAACTGACTTCTTACTTTGAAAACATGGCAACAAAGACCCAGTTATCTGCAAGAAAAGTTCTGCAGGCTCTGGGCTACATGGCATGGTATCCTGCATTCTACTAATTCTATATGCAAGACTGCATATGAGGAAACTACAATGGTATCTAAAAAGTGTTTGGACTCAACATTGCCAGAGCCTGGAAACAGTAATTACTCTCATTCCCTCCCTGCAACAGGAGTTTCGATGGTGGGCACAGGCCTGTCACCACAACAAGGGACAGCCATAGACTTTACCCACTGCCAGGCAGACACTAACAACAGATGCATCAGATTATGCCTGGGGGGCGCACATGGCAGGAAAATGTATTCAGGGCACATGGCCCACAAGCCAAATGCATCTTCATATCAATCAAAAAGAGTTGCTAGCTGTACAAAATGCCCTGACAGCCTTCAAGGGCCTACTTCATCCAGGACAACTGCTGATGAAGACGGACAATACTACAGTCATGTGGTACATAAATAAGCAAGGGGGCGCACATTCCTACCCCTTGTGCAGACAAGCCATGACTTTGTGGAACACAGCATTTACTTATCAAGTACACCTGCAAGCACAATTCCTGCCAGGAGACAAATACTTTGGCAGACGAACTAAGCAGAAACCTCATGGATCCTCACGAGTGGAAACTAGACCCACAAATCTTCAGCATAACAGGGAAATGGGGATGTCCAGACATGGACCTGTTCACCTCCCCTCACAACTGCCAGCTACAGAGATTCTGCACTCGGACTTATCACAAACAAGCATGGAAAGTGGACGCCCTTTCATTTGGCTGGAAAGCCCTTACAGTATATGCCTTCTCTCCTTTGCCTCTCCTCCCCAAGGTACTCCTAAAGGTCACACAAGAGAAGCCAAAGATTATACTGATTGCCCCAGACTGGCCATGCCAGCACTGGTACCCAATCCTAAAGAGCTTGTCTCAAGACCCAGCCTGGCCATTACCTCTAATTCCGTATTTGCTGACCCAGCAGAACAATCCGATCCTACACAGCCAACTCAGAACCCTAAATCTGGCTGTATGTCAGATAATGTAACCATTCAGAACACACCTCTCTCTAAAGCAGTTATGGATGTTATATTGGAGGCCAGGAGGCTCGGCACCAGAAAATCTTATGCAGAAAAATGAAAGAGATTCTGTGCTTGGAACCAGGCGCAGGGAATTGACACGCTTGTACCAAATATTCCTCAGATGTTGCAGTACCTAACTGAGATGCTGGGCAAAGGCCTATCCTTCTCATCAATTAAGATCCATGCCTCTGCCATTTCAGCTCTTTACAATACGGACCCACCTATTTTTTCTCATCCACTGCTAAGACAGTATCTTAGAGGGGCCAAAAACTTAAGAACCCCCCCCCCCCCCCCAAGGAGAGCTCCAATACCTGCATGGGACCTCAATTTTGTCTTGGAAAAACTTGCACTGCCTCCTTTTGAGCCAGCCAATACAGCGGAGATGAAATACTTATGGAAAACAGCTCTTCTCCTAGCAATAACTTCAGCAAGAAGAATGTCAGAGTTGCAGGCACTGGCTGTGGAACCTTTTATTATTTTCCATCAGTAAAGGGTTTCTGTAAGGACAAACCTGACATTTATGCCTAAGGTAGTGTCCAGTGTGGCTCTTAACCAAACCATACATTTGCCTACCTTTTATCCAAACCCACAGAATAAGGGGGAGAGACTTCTGTATTCTTTGGACATACACAGACAACTACGCTTTTACTTGGACAAAACTAAAGCTTTCAGAAAAACTGAGCAACTCTTAGTGGCATATGCTGCAGGTTCGCAAGGAAAAGCTATCTCTAAGCAGACTATTTCAAAATGGATAGGCCACTGCATTTGTTTCTGTTCACAACATGGCAAATCAGTGCCATGCTGTCCTCAGCGCTATTCTTAGACCTCTCTAAGGCCTTTGATATGGTCAACCATTCCTTCTTACTAAACCTCCTCAAATCATTTGCCTTGGACACTCAAGCTATCCAGTGGTTTAATTCCTACTTAGAAAAAAGACAACAAGCAGTTCTTTGGGATAATCGCATTTCATCTCTTCTTCCCATCACAATAGGAGTGCCACAAGGCTCAATACTAGGACCTCTCCTCTCTTCTATTTTTATTAACAATCTAAATATGTCCCTTCCTCAATCCATATGTATACAATATGCCGATGACTCAACACTGATATGTTCAGCATCCTCCCCAATTAAGCTTCAGACTACTACACAACAAGTCTTCACAGCAGCGGACAACTGGTTCTTTCAGCATTACCTCTTACTGAATTCCAAAAAGACTAAATTTATTACTTTTTACACCACCACAGAAATCTTCGACCTTCACCTTCGATATAATTTCTAACAATGGCACAATAATATCCCCTGACTCTACTACCAAACTTTTAGGTGTCACAATAGACCATAATCTCAACTTCAATGCCTATATTAACTTAACCATCAAGTCAGTCAATAGAAAACTTGGATCTCTCTACAGACTCAAACCCTTCCTTACTACCTCAGCCAGAAGGACTATAGCACAAACGCACCTACTCTCTACCCTTCTTTATGCCTCACCTATTTTTACAAACTTATCAAAATCTAATTTTAATAAATTAGCAATATCATATAATAATATTACAAGATTTGCCACAGGAGCCTCTTTTCGAACACATCATTGCTCAAATCTTAAACAACTAGGCTGGCTAGAATTACAAAATCAAATACGACTACAGCAACTTACCATCACCCACAAAATCTTCTATCAACCTTCTAATACCACAATACTTAGATTTTTATAAGGAGTAATAAGGGTACTATCGTCCCTGCACTCCGCTACAAAGCTACTAGCAGCACCCTATAAATCCAACAGCAAAGCTGGGGACTGTTTGTTCTCCAACTGTACTGGACCTATCTGGAACAAGCTTCCAAGTGAACTCACTGCTATTACTTCTTTACCCACTTTCAAGAAGCACCTAAAAACTTTGCTCAACTCTCAATGGCTCTTTCCTTGTACAAACCCTGACTAAACTTTTATTCCCTCTACCTTTTTTTCACCCTCTCAAACCTTTTCTAGGTTCTTTTATTATTTTTGTTTGTACCTTCAAGAGGCAGCTAAAAACTGTGCTTAATTCCCAACATCTCTGTCCTGTACAAACCCTGACTAAACTTTCTATTCCCTCAACCTCTTTTCACCTTTAATTTTTTTTTTTTTTTTTTCCTTGCATTTTTATTTCAAGTATTGCAAAGTATTTTTCTTGGTAATACTTATGAACCAGTTTTTTTTTTTTTTGTAACACCTTCCTTTTGTATAATATTTCTGATTTGAATGTATAACAACTCTTGATTATATAAACCCATCTTTTTGTGGAGCTTTTCTCCCCGGGCCTCTACTGAAAATGGGCATATATCCAGCTAGACTAGCCCGGTCAACAAATGTAAAATAAATAAATAAAATTAGGCCACATTCTACCAGAGCAGCAGCCACTTCAGCAGCCTTCCTCAGAGGAGTACCAACCAAGGACATTTTGGGAGGCTGCAACCTGGACTTCAGTGTACACTTTTACAAAGCACTACCATTCACCTCTGTACTCTAAATCCAGAGCAGGCTTTGCCACTGCAGTTCTGCAGGGCCTCATAGCCACTCCAAATTCTATTTAGGCCCAGCCACCCAACCTGAGCTTTGGGATTCAACCCAAGTGTAATGACTGCAACAGTGAAACACGATGAACATAGTACAGTTGTGTACCTACCATAAATGTAGATGTTCGTGTGTATTCACTGTTGCAGCCCAGGTTACCCTCCCTCCATCCCCCTTTTTTTCATTGCTGGGACTTACCTGTACCACTCTATTCTATACAACCTATGTGGTGTATTTGCTTGTAGATGAAGGTTATGTGCATGCTTTTTTATGATCATGATATTTTTAGCCTGCCTTTTTGGGGGCACCTGACATCTGGGGCAAGAAAAACTGAAGAAAATGGCGTCTGCTGCATTTTGTATACCCCTGGCACACTGACGTCAGGGAAGAGGCGGCAGCAACCGACGCTGGACCAGGACTTTGGAATTCAGGCCGACTGCGGGTGCCTGCCAGCAGGATAACCCAAGTGTAATGACTGCAACAGTGAATACACTCATCTACATTTATGGTAGGTACACAACTGTACTTTTGCACACCAAGCCCTTCAGTGCTTTTCTGCCACTGAAGAGAGTGCTCCTCTGCAAGCTTACAAAGATCAACTGTCAACTCCTACTGTTCCTTTGCTGGACAGTTAAGTTCCCTTTGGGAGAAAACCTTCCACATTAAAAATGTATTGCTTTATTATTCTTTCCAGCTTTGGGAAGTTATTTTTGTTAGGAGTTTGTTTTAATAGACTGTCATTACACTTTACTGTACTTTTAAATGAGAGGACACTTTTTCTGTCAGTTTAAAAATTGATTAAAGTAGTTGAAAAACATTTTTTTCTGAGATGAAATTGTTTATTTTATTTTTTGGGCTGCCATACAGTTTTTAAAGTACATTTTACTGCGTTGTGTGAAACAAGTGAATTTTAAAGTTTTTAATTTGCTACAGTATCTTCTGTGGCTGTGGGCTCCCCTCAGTGGTCAATGAAGAGCCACACTTTTTGGTCCTGGGACAGGGAACATGGAAAACTTACCTGTTTAGTCAGAATGTTATACCCATCCCTGAGGAACATGCTGCTGCTTTAATAACAATGCTGGTTACCCCATTTTTTCCAGATAAAATCAACTAAATGTTTATCTACTCCTCCTTAAATTTCCTTGGACAGAAAGTTTACTGGGTCTGGCTCAGGATTTAATTCAGGCTATTGATTATTCCTATAAGGTGGCTTCTGATAGAAAAAAAAGGGATGCCGCTTTTTCCTGAAGAGATTAAAGATTCTGAATCTGGACAGAAAGATGATGGGAGAGGTAAAGTGTTTCTGCCCAGTGTTCTGACTCTAGGAGAGCTCAGTTTCTGGTTCTCCCTTTAGGGGGTTCTGTTTTTCTGAGACTTGTTTCCCAGAATGTGCCAGGGGCTCCTGTGGGAAAACACTGAGGTTTCTCGAATGCACAGAAAATACTATGAGCTATTAAAGAAGGAATTTCCAGAGCCTTAACCAATTTCTCTTGTTTCTGTCAGCTTTGGAGGATGTGTGTGTGTGTCACTGCCTGTAATTTTTCCTTATAGTCAGCTTGTTGCCCCTAAAATGGCAGATGAGACATTGAGGAACTTTTGTCATTCTAAGTTTTTATACACTCTCTCCCCAAACCTGACCGGGCAACTATAGCTTTAGCTTTTGTTAATCCAACTATTTCTAAAAATTTTGAAATGCCATTTCTACTCTTTTTGATAAGAATGGGAAGATTATTGATGAGTATGGGGGAAAAGTTTATGCTTCTGCAGCTTTGATTTTCAGAATTGTGAATTGTCAGGCTCATAAGTTAAACTTTATTCTAATTGTGAAACTGAGGAATGTTTTGTCTGCAGTTTTTTCTTGAGGCAAAATGTGCTTTTATAGGTTCATAGATGTGTACTAGGCTAATGGCTGTGGAGCCTTTACAAGCCTTGCCCATAGGATTGCCCTGGCATCGTGCCACCAGACCTTAGTTCCTAGTGCGTCTGTCAAGTAGAGCCACTGGAGTGATCCTTGGGGTGGATTTTCTATTTCTCATCTACTCATCAAGATTTATCTTTGAGGGCCAGTGAGGTGCTTTGCTTGACATGTATGGGAAGTCTATTCCATAGCATGGGGTGTCTCTGGGTTATGAACCTGTCCCTCCGGCATGTTCTGTTGATTGTGGTAATGAGGTTGAGGTCTCTGGAGAGTGTGGTGTGGAGGGATTGGGATTTCTTTAGATGTAGCATTTCTAGCAGAGCTGGGTCAGACAGGGCTTTGTAAGTCAAGCAGAGATCACCTCTAAGTAGGCAGTATGAGACAGAATAGTTGGAGATTTTTGAGTCTGTCCATATAGCCCTAGGATCCTCTTTGTAAGGTACTTTTGTGGCCTCTCCAGTTGTTGCAGGTGTCTAGTGAGGTGCATGCCAAATGGGGCATTGTACTTGATGATTGGCCTAATGAGGGAAGAGTAGAGGGAAACAATGACCTCTTTCTTCCTGGATGCAAAACCCTTCGTAATTAGATGTGCCACATAGGACTTTTTGACCACAGTGGCAATGTGTTCCTAGATCTCTTGTAAATCTTGTGTTCAGTGGACTACCATCGATGTGGTAATTTCAAGAGAACTGGGTTTTTCCCAAGGGGGAATGATACATTTTTTGGGCATTGAGCTTAAAGCCATGGTTCTGGCACCAGTCGTTGGTTTTATTGTAGGATGTCAACATCACTTGGGAGGTTAATAATAGCTCCCAACTTTGTTAACCAGAGTCCCTTTGTGTTGGCCTGGACTTCAGAGAAGTAGATACCAAACAGGAGAGGATCCAGGACCGAACCCTGTGGGACTCCACTCGTAACTGGTTGACAGTCTGACTTGGAGTCAGCTACTTTCACACTGTGGGGTCTAGCTGTGAGCCAGTTTGCAACCCACCTAGTAATGTAGGGGTTGATGCGTAGCTTAGTGAGTTTTTCTAGGATTCCTGAGTGGGGAATGGTATTAAAGGCCTTGGCCAGATCAAGGTAGGCTGTATGAACCACCTTGCCATCATCCATCGCTCTGGTGACTGACTCAAAGAAGTCGACGAAGTTGAGCAGGCATGATCTACCCTTCACACAACTAAAGTGTATAGGATCCAGAGTGTGGTAATTCCCTATTGCTTACTAGGTCCATGATGATGCGTTCCATAGCTTTGCATATCAGACTTGTCAGGTTAATGGGTCGATAGTTCCCAGGGTCTGTAGTTGCTCCTTCATTGTGGAGAGGCATGACTGTAGCAATGCGCCATTCGGTAGGTGCAAAGCATGAGGTGAGGCTGTGATTGAACAGGGCACACAGGTGAGGTGCCAGTTCACTCTGTAGTTCATGTAGAACACAGTTGGGGGTATTGTGAGGTCCCATAGAAGCTGTATTCTTGGCCTTGGACAGTGCTGTTTTAACCTGTGCAGCAGGTAATACTGGTTGCATGGCAATCTAGTGGTATTGTAATTGGTCCTTTGGGGGGGGGGGGGTAAAGTTGGCACTGAATCTGTTGGCCAGTATATTGGCAATATCTGTTGGCTAGGTATAGGAGGTACCATTGTGCAGTAGCTCAGAACAAATGTGGGTATTGCCATGGAGATTTTTTACATAACTATAGAAGGGCCTTGTGGTCGTCTTTACTATCTGCTGCAATTCTGTTTTCATAGCTAGCTCTAGAGTATTTGATGCGGGATCTCAACCTTATGTTGAGGCTGATAAGGGAGTTTTTCCATTCTTGGGACTTCACCTTATTCCGCATCAATTTCTTCCTCCTGTTGTAGAGTTTGTTTATGGCAGGGTTCCACCAGATTGGCTTCCTTTTTTTTTTATTTTTTTTTTTTGAGGAGAGCGTCTTGGTTCTGTTGTTGTTGTGTCTTTTAAATAGTTTAATTTTGTTTCCTCCATTGTAGTAGTCACTACTCCGTGTTTAAACTTTGTGTCTGATTCTGATACAACTTCCAAGGCTGTGGCCACTGGAGTATATTGTCTATGACCAAACTCCCCTAATGTCACATGTAAAATACCGACAAAATAAGGTCTGTTATATACAATAGCAAATTAAAAAAAAAAAAAAAAAAAATACCAGCACAAACCCCCCCCCCCCAAAAAAATAAATATTGAGAGGAAATGATTTCCTATCTCAATATAAAGACTAACCCTCCCCCCGTAACACTAGCGTCAAATTTATCTAAGTAGTAACAATGTTACAGGAAGGTTTTAAAGACCGTAAGGTGTGGTGTTACGGTTGGGGGGGGAGGGGCAGGGTTAGGGTCAACACCCATTACTAAGGTGAGCAGGGGGACTCGGCCCTTTTATGCCTGAAGTGGTGTCTTCGTTTACTTTAAACCAAATGATCCATCTCCCCTTTTTCTTTCTTGAACCTAAATGTGAGAGGAAAAGGATAGTATCTTGGATGTCCACAGACAATTAAGATACTTACTTGACTGAACTAAATCTTTTAGATCTTCGGAGTAGTTAACTTCTTTTGAAGTTCAGAAGTGACAACTTGTGTCAAAACATACCATTTCCAAATGGTTGCCTTAAGACTCTTACCTTTTTGATATAGTCACCACAAAAAAACTATTCCAGTTGGGTGTAAGGCTGCTTTGTACCAGAGTCTTGACTTCATCCATGGCTTTTTGGAAAGAGTTAGACTACTCTAGAAATATTCTAGAAGCAGCAACTTGGTCCTCTTATGTATTTTTTACAAAGCACTATAAGCTTGTTTGCTTTTCTAGGTCTAGATCAGGCTTTGCTAGGACCATTCTCCAGGAGCTCTTGGACCAATCTCCTTCCGCCTCCAAAATGTAGTAAGGTAGGGTACTCTACCCATATAGCTAAAGCTCTTGCAACAGTGATCACTTTGATGAACATAGTACAGTTGTGCAAACAAATCTTACTATAACAGTAGATGTTTGAATGATCATTACTGCAGTAGCCACTGTCACCCTCTATGCTTTCTTTATGCCAGGGTATGAACTTTTAATTTATGTTCCTAGTGTTGCCCTCTCAAGGCTTAGTCTCTGTCTGTCTGCTGGCTTAAAAGCTGTGAAAGGCTTGGTGCCCAAACTTTTCTCTTTACTCAGCTCTACTCTAATTGACTGTGTAGGTGAAAAGTGCACTGAAGCTTTTGAAGCTCTGGCCAGCTGTTTTATCTTATCCAGGATCTAACCCATATAGCTAAGGCTACTGCAGCAGTGATCATTCGAACATCTACTGTTTATCGTAAGTGTACTTACACACCTGTGCTTATTGCACATAATCACAGACAGAACCACAATGATGTGTTACATGCAAAGGCAGGTGGGGAGGGTAGGCATGTTCTTTACTCAGTGCATTCAGGCCATGGAATTTTGGCCCACAAGGCAAGCATAGCAGTCACACCATGCTATATCCTATCTCAGGAAAAAAAGGTTAGCAGTTTACTTGAGCCAAATGGAAACGTATCCTCAGGAGTGAATGTTAGTCAGTAATATTTTTCTGGACTCTGCTGACAGGTAAGGTACAGTGGAAATGTACATTTTTGCTTCTGCAGGAACCAGACAACTGCAAAAACTTAGCAGAAGGAAGTGCCATTGAGGGGCTTGGGCAACAGATGCCTTCTCCATTAAGTAGGTAGATCTGCCTCTTTGCATCTGTCCTTCAGCTCTTCTCCTTAGAGTATTGGGAGGGCTAGGGAAAGACAAGTCAAAAGGCTTTTGCTAGCCCTTTAATGTGATGAAAGCGAGTCTGATTTTTTGTGCTTGTGTGTGTGTGTGTGTGTGTGTGTGTGTGTGTGTGTGTGTGTGTGTGTGTGTGTGTGTGTGTGTGTGAGATACTGTTGACGCAGGACCATTCACCTCAGCCTGAACATCATAAGACTGATGGCAATGTAGCTTGTCAGTCTTGCGTACACGTAACAGCACTTTTACCATGGATGTGCTCGCCTGTCTCAAGGGAAGGTAGGAAACCTAATATAAGGATGTCATATCTAGCAAAACTGAACATTTTCTCTCCAGTACCAGGAGGACCAGGACCCGACGCACACATCATTGTCCTTGGCTACCTGTAATTTCTTCCTGTAAGACTTTTTCAGGTCAGGATTATTTTGCACCCCAGCGAAGCCATAATATATTTGCCTTTTTAGTATAGCTGACTTGGGGACCTCGGTCTTTTTGACTATCTGTGAAACAGTTCTTCTAGGGAATCTTGCATTTAAAACTTCCTAAGAAAGACACTCTTTCATCACGGGGTTTTAGTTTTGTCCTGCAAAAGCTAACTTTGGCTCCCCTTTGATCCATCTGCTGTTTCTGTCACATCACTCCTGAAAAAACATTTTTTTATGGCCATCATGTCTGCCAGTAGAATTTAAAAATTGGCAGAGTCACTGTTGGCAGTATCTCTTCTTTCATGCCTAAAGTAGTGACTGAGTTCTCTTTCAATTGAGTTATTGATCTTCCCATGTTTTTGTACCATAGCCCTCAAAACAACGGGAAAGAGATCTTGCATTCCCTAAATCGGCTTATTACCTGAACAGAGTTAAAGAACAAAGAAAAATAGATTTGTTAATAGTGATCTTTGCTCAAGGTAGAGAATGCAGGCCTGTTTCTGAAGAAGTTCAAAATGTGCTGCTGTTGCATCTCCTGTTCATTCACTGGCAAGGCTATCCCATAGCAAGAATCACTGCAGCCAGCATTGCCTTTTTAAAACAGGTTAATAATCAATCATTCTGAAAAGCAGCTACATAGTCATCAGTTCACACTTTTTTCACAGATTACAAATTGGTCTTAAGTATTGGAATTGCCATACATGTCTTGCAAGGGCTCGCTTGCAACACACTCCTGCTTGATGTCCAACCACCCAGATATTAAGTTTTGAGAATCTTACAGTAGTGATAACTTAATTAGAAACAGTAGTTTGTACATTGGGCATTGTACAGCTGTACTATGAACTCACCATAATTGTGGATATTAAAGTATTCATGTCCACAGTTGCTTTAATATTTTCATCCCTTTCCACTCCTTGGTTTTCCTTTCCTTTCCTGGGTCACAAGTGTTTGGCCAGTACCAATCCTTATGACAAGGATGGTAAAGCTTTTTAACATATTTGGGAAGAGATTTTTTTATTTTACTTTAGCCTTAAGAATTTTGAACTGCTAGGCTCATATGTTTAAATACATGCTGACAGTTTGAGGACATTTTCAGTCACTTTACTTCATAAGATAGGTCCATTCTGAATTGTATGTCTAAACTTTCTTTAGAGTGTGTCTGTGATTGTGGTGACTTTGTGTTATGGGCTGCAGCTACTGCTGCTGTGATAATACGTTTTGCCTGGGTGTGTAATCAGCAGTTTTCACAGCAGGTTAAATCTAAGATAAACAGATTGAAAGAGGCAATTTTAATTCAAAGGGTTACTGAGATTTTTCAGACCTCTTTCCTGAAATCTACTAAATCATCTGATTGTATTTTTAAAAGGCAAAACAAACTGACGTAAAAAGCTTATGACAAGCAGGACTCTTAGAAGAAGTGACTGAAGGGACCAAATGGAAAGCATTGATCCTTTGTGAAAAAGGGACAGTCCCCCAGTTCAGAATGAGTAATATCAGCATCCTCCCCCAATTGCTGCTTCCTTAAATCTGTCCCAGAGAATGGTTAATAGCCTTCCTGTTTAGCATCAGATTGTTTCATATAAATGTGGCTCCTCATCCGCCAAACCAGACTGATCTGTTACCTCAGGTTTTAAATCCTTTTATTTCCTTGGAGGTCATAGAACCGGTCTCCTAAATCAGATGTGGAAGGGATTGTAATCAAGACAATTTCTGATTCCAAAGAAGGATGCAACCTTGGAGACCAGTTTATCATCTTTTCTTTCTCGTTTTGTTTGTGAAAGTGCCAAAGTTCAAGATGTTGACCTTACACAATCTTATAACTCTCATTTCTCTTCTAGAGTTTTTATAAGTTCATAGTTTCATATGTGTAAGCTAGGCTAATGACCACTAGGGCCTTTATAAGCCTGGCTGTGCAACCCAACCCAGTTGTGTCCTTATGTGTCCTGGGCATTTATTAGGAGGAGGTGTGTTAGGAAGTTTCTAGAGGTTATGGGGAGGTTTGTTAGCTTGTGTTTTACTGTCTACCTCCATCAAAGACATGGGGACCAGATCCTCGGTGAGTTTCCGATTTCCTATCCATTGGACAAGGTTATGCTTAAATAGGGTTAGTAATGGACCCTGCCTCGCATAGATGAGGAGCCTGTTCTAGAGTATAGGGATCCTCTTCAACATATCTGTCTTGCCAACATGTCTTATTTATGTTGTAAGCAGAGTTTAAATCATTGGATCTAATAGTTCTGGTGCTGTTTGTTTTGCATATATGCAAAAGGTCCATCAGAGCTAGATCCAAGGATGCTTTGATTGCCAAGCATAGATCGCCTCTCAATAATCTGTAGGAGACCAAGTATAGAGGTGAGGCTTGAAGGCAATCCATATAGGGCAATGTATTTATACCCTGGATTCTCCTGGTAAGGAAGCTTTGTGGGCCTTCCAACTGTTGCACATGTCTGGTCAGGTACATACGGAAGGGGACATTATACTCTGATGGGTCTTTTAAGGTCCAAATAAAGTTGCATTATGACTTCTGTAGACCTGGAGATCATGCCCTTACTTAATAAGTTGAGTGATATAGATTAATTTTTTACTACCTTGAACACGTTTGTTAAATGCCAGATTACTTTCTACATATGTTTCCAGATCCCTGACTGCTGGTTCAACTCTTAGGGGTGTCTTGTCAGTGGAGTACTTGGCCCGGGATTGGATGATAATGATGTTATTGTGAGTGGTTTATTTTAATTGATTGATTTTGATGGGCTGTTTTTATCTTAAATACCATTTTATGTGAGCTACTGTTATTGGTCTGATGATGCGGTCATTTTGATCTTGAAAGTGGTAACCTTTAAATAGTTCGTTTGGAAGACTCAGCTGTGTGTTGTTTTATCCTGCTTCTGTTTCCCTTCATTACTGACTTTATTTGGAGGATTTACTGTTCATCCTTGGCTCTGCTTTGTGCTAATGGATATTTATGTTAAAGTCCAGGAATCGTTGTGCTTGTGAGTGAGGCAGTGGATGCTTCCCAGTCAATAGAGGCAGTTAGTCTGCCATGAATATACTATTTGGTTTACTGGTGAGTGCCTCCATTAGGTCTAGGTACAGGTTATGGGGTTCTAGGGACATAGAGGGTGACCTATAGCTTGCTAGGATGTGGTATGGCACTTTGTCCATGGTGATTTGCATGTGGATAAATTCCCAGCACATTTTTGGTAACTGTAGACCTGAACTATCACATTCCCATTGCCGTAGAGTTCAGAGCTTTCCTTGATTTTCTGTGTCTGGGCTACATTATGAACTCTATGCATTACTGGGTTATCTGCAGCTTCAGGGTTTTTTTACGGAGTGTTGAGCTCCAGCGATAGCTCATTGGAAGAATGCAGGTAGTTCAAATTTGTCAGATGACTTACTTATTTTTGCATTCTTTCTTCTGTGTGTCAGGAATCCCATGGGTTACAGATATCCTTGTCAGTGTGGTTTTTCAGATCAACAGTCGAAAGTTCTCCTTAATTCCCTATCACAGGATAGTTTTTCTAACATTACTTGTAGATTGTTCCCTGCAAAAGACATTCATAGCTCAAGGGAAAGTGGACTTCTGTCTGGAAGTCTTCCTTAGTTTCTCTAGTCGGTCTCTGACGTTAGCCAGAGTGCGTCTTATGATTTTAGGGATCAAAATATCCATGATTCTCAAGATAGCTCTTGACAGGTTACACATGAGAAAAATCCAGTATTTAAAACCAACAAAAAAAAAAAAACTATGCACCCAATATTCCTGTCCTCTGGAATTTTAAATGCCAGTCTTTGATTTTGTGAAGATCTCCTTCTAGTGAGAGAACAGATTTCTCTCGATCCATTCCCCCTTCAACGCCTGCTCAATCTCTTGTAACAGACGCACACAATTTTGCTTGGAGTGTTATTTCGGGTGGGGGGGTATAAGAGTAACAAAACAGACAAGCCAAAGAATGTAAACATGAAAGAGATGATCTGAAGTAGTTACTTCGTTTGCTCTGCAACCTGTGGGTATCTGATCCAATCTCGGATCCGAGCCGGCAGCTTTCCAAGCTACAAGATCCGAGCTCCTAGCTCCTCCACCCTACCCATAATCCCCTGCTATGTGCTACATTACCTCAGATCGTTTTTTGCCGCGGCTGAAGCAGCTACTTTTGAAGAGCTTCTTGGCTTTTGGTGAAATTGAACCTTTTTCTTTATAAAAAAAAAAAATAAAAAATCTTTCTTGTGAGTGTTTAGTTTTATTGGGTTAGTTAGCGAAAGTGTAGTTAGTTAGGTACCTTTGTTCCCCCCTTTCTAACTAGTTTTATTTCTCTTGGTTCCCACCTTTCACACTCCCCCCTCTTAGTGTTTGGGTGTGTGTTTTGGTGTGAGTGGTGTTATGGCTGAAGGGCCTAAGGTGGTGTTCTCAAAATGTACTGAGTGTGGCCATAAGCTTTCGCCAGCTGATGGCCACACTCAGTGCGTTTTATGCTTGGGGGCGGCCCATTTGTCATCGGCCTGCACAGCCTGCGCGGCCTTTAATCCCCGAGCTATTAGGGATAGGAAGAACAAGCTGATCCTGGCGGGCTTGTTGCCTCAGGAATCTGCTTCTTCCTCCCCCTCTCAGGCACAGGCTGTCTCCACAGCCCTCGTGCCTTCTGGGCCCCCGACTCAACCTGGGACTCAACCTCCCGCTTTGGGTTTGAGTTTGGGGGATTCAGGTACCTCCACTACGGTGGAAAAAAGGCATAAAGACAAGGGACACAAGTCCCACAAAAGGCGGGCTGAGACTCGACCCTCAGCCCCGCCGTCTAAGCTGACTGTCTCCCTCGAGGGGCTACGGATCCTCCCCCTCTTGGCTTCATTGACCTCGTTTTTCTCCGGAGCTGGAGGAGGAGGATCGGTCTCCCTGGAGGTCGTCGAGGCGACCCTCCCGGCCCGCCTCGACGACTTCTTCAAGATCAACAAGAAGCCTCACTGAAGCCGATATGGATCGGATGATGCACCGATTCATCCAGACCCAGATGCAGATGGGGGTGCTCTTGCCTCCCCCTTCCTCTGGGGGGGGGAGTGCGGCCCCCATATTTGCTCAGATTACTCCTTCTCCGACCCGTTTTCGGGTCTCTGAGTTATCGGATCCGGGCCCTTTAGGAACCGGGGATTCGTTGGCGCTGAAAGCTCCGATCGCTTCGACGCAGACTGTGCCTTCGAGTCTGTCGGATCCGAGCTCTCTGGGCCGAGGGCTGAGCATCGGATCTGGGGGAGCTGGTGTGTCTTCGGCTCCGTTGGGTTCGGAGCACACCTCTCTCTCTCTCTCTCGGCTCTGGCTGCATCGGCTCTGACCCCGATCCCTACTTCGGAGCCGAGGAGATTGCTCTCGGAGCCTGGCGAGAGTAGCTCTCCTTAGGCTTTTGAGGTTGTGGAGAGGGTACTGTCGAGGACCTCCAGGTCCCCGGTCTGGGCGTCGGATCCTCCCGTACCCCCGCTGCATGTGGGTCTATCCTCCATCATCTGACCATCGGGACAGCCTGCCCAAGCCCTCCAGTTGGTTCCCTTAGAGGAACAGGACCCCGTTGACGAGCCCTCTTCGGACAGTCCCACCGAGGAGGTCCCTCGAAAACGTCGGTGCAAGAGGAGGCACCTGAACTCCCCCGAGTCAGTCACAACCGACACGGATTTAGATGAAGGGGAAGGTTCCCCAAGGTCACCCCCCGAGGATGTCTCCTTCGAGACATCATGGAAATGTTGCGTATTAGAGGGGGGGTGGTCTGCCCAAAAACCTTCCGCCGATGAATCCGTGTTCCTGGATGCGTTTGAGGCAGGCCCTTCTACCTCCTGGGTGTCCCCCCCCCCCCGGCTGACCCCCTGGTAGACCTCATTACTACCAGGGCGTGGAAGGAGCCTGACACCGTGGAGCCTATCCCGAAGCGACCCGACAAGATCCTTAGCCCCCCAGTGGATAGATTGTCTTGGGCCAAGGGAACACCAGTGGATGCCATGCTGGTGGCGGCTGCTGCCAAGAGAGAACTCGCACAGGAGAGCTCTTCGGTTCACCCGCCAGATAAGGAATCTCTAGCACTGGACCGCATTGGGAAGCGGATGTTTAGTTCAGCGACCTTTTCCGTAAGGGCGCTTAACTACATGGCACATAACATTAGGCTGCAACGAGACTTAATTAAGGAATACGCTGCAGCCCCCCCCCCCCCCCGAGTCCATGTCGGTCGAGGACAAAAAAGTTTTCTCGACTCATATGGCCACTCTAAAGTCCATCTCTAACACATCCATGCGTCTACTCTCCCATGCCACGGAGGGAACCGCTAGGGCCAGCGGAGCTGGGGTCGTCTTGCGACGTCACTCCTGGCTCAGTCTTTGTGATTTTGCGGATCCCTTCAAGGCATCCTTCGCGACTACACCCTTTGACAGATCTTCGCTCTTCAGCAAGACCGTTCGCGAGACGCTGGTCCAAAGCGAGAAGGATGGGAAGACGCTGTCTGCCATCGGGGTCTGCTTCTCTAATCCCCAACGATCCTTTTCTAGGAATCAGAGGGGACAAAAGCTGTGGCTCCGTAAGTCCCAGCAATCCCCATCCGGCTTCGGACCCCTCGTCCTCTAGAGTCAGAGAACAAGGAGGACGCCGGCCCAGAGGCAGAGGGGGACCGCGTAACTTCGGGTCCAGGGAACCTTTCCCGGATAGACCCGCGCAGCAGCCCTGAGGGCTTACCCAGCTGTCCCTGTCTGGAGGCAGTCGGGGGCGGTTGTCGGAGCACCTGTCAAACTGGGAGTCCATTACGACAGATCGATGGGTGCTCCGCATCTTATCCAGAGGTTATTCCATCCCCTTCATAAACCACCCTCCCTCAACCAGACACCTCCCCGATGTTCCACCCGATCGAAGGGAGGCAGCAGCTTCAGAAATCCTGAAGTTGCTAGAAAAAAGACCCATCCAGCCCGTCCCCCCAGACCAGTCCGGATCGGGTTATTACTCCAGGTTCTTTTTAGTGCCAAAAAAGACGGGGGACCTCAGACCCATTCTAGACCTCTCTGCTTTGAACCTGTTCATTCCCAAAGAAAAGTTCCGGATGGTCACCCTCCAATCTATTCTCCCCCTTCTGCGGCAGAACAACTGGATGTGCTCGATAGACCTCAAGGATGCGTACTACCACATCTTGATGGACAGACGATCCAGAAGGTTTCTCCGCTTCCGGCTGGGAGCCAGTCATTACCAGTTCAGGGTTCTCCCGTTTGGCCTCACCTCAGCCCCCATGGTGTTCACCAAGGTCATGGCAGTGGTTGCAGCCCACCTGAGACTTCAGGGCATTCAGGTCTTCCCGTACCTAGACGACTGGCTCCTTACCGCCACCAACAGGCATCAGCTCTGCCTGGCAAGAGATTATGCTCTGACCCTTGCCCAGAGCTTAGGCATCTCGGGAAACCTCCAGAAATTCTCTCTTTGCCCCGTGCAGGTCCTGGAGTTCATAGGGGCCAAGTTAGATAACCGCATTTCTCAAGCAATGCTAACTGCGGACAGGATAAACAGCTTGTCGTGCCAGGTGCTGATTCTTCTTCAAAGCCTGGCCCCGAAGGCGGAATTAGTTCTGAGGGCACTACTAGGATCTATGGCAGCAGCGATCACTCTCGCCCTTCACGCGCGTCTGCGAATGAGGATTCTGCAGTGGACTCTTCAAGTTCAAGTGGTCCCTGATACTCCATCCGTTGAGTACTCCGATTCCCCTAAGCAGAGTTTGCAGACACTCCCTTCTTTGGTGGCTCCACGCCCCAGAGCTAAAGGAAGGGAGGCCTTTTGTTGTCCCTCCTCCCCCAAGCCACGCTGACCACAGACGCTTCTCGCCTATGGTGGGGGGGGGGCATTGTTCGGGCAGAACTGTCCAAGGCAAGTGGACTCCCCTGGAGACCGCTTTGCATGTCAATGTCCTAGAGATGAGGGCGGTGCTTCTAGCGTTGCAAGCTCTCCACAACCTTCTGCCTCTGGGGACTATTGCAATCCAGACAGACATGTCAGTGGTCTGGTACATAAGCAAGGAGGAACCAGATCCTACCCACTTTGCCGGGAGGCTATGAGAGTGTGGGAATGGGCGATATCCACCAACCGCTTTCTGGTAGCAACGCACATTCCGGGTCGGTCCAACATTTTGGCGGACAAACTGAGCAGAGTGATTCTCACTCTGTGCGAGTGGTCTCTCAATCCATCGGTTGCGAAGCAGATCTTTCGCAAATGGGGTTGGCCTTGCTGCGATCTTTTTGCTTCTCCCTTAAACACAAAATGCAGCGAGTACTTCGCAATACTTCCCCCCCAAAGGGGAGAATCCCAGAGATGCTCTAGTCCATGCTTGGCCATCCGGTCTACTGTATGCCTATCCACCCCTTCCGCTCATAACCAAGTTCATACAGAAAGCCCATCGGTTGGGGAGCAGAATTATCCTCATAGCCCCATTCTGGCCTCACCAGATCTGGTTCCCGTACCTGTGGTTTCGCAGTGTATCTCCGCCGTGGATACTGGATCCCATTCCAGACCTGATTTCACATCCGGCGGGATTACAAACCCTGAACCTGGTGAACCTCAAGCTTGCGGCTTGGTGCTCCAGTTCCACTAGGACTCCCGGTATCTCATCTCCTGTTAAGGCCATTCTAGTCGCAGCACATAAGCCAATTACTAGGAAGATTTACTACAGTAAATGGAAACGCTTCTCTGTCTGGGCCAAAGATAGAGGCCTGGATCCATTTACAGTTCCTATTCCTACTATTCTAGACTTCCTGTCACTGATATTCAGACAAGGAGCAAGTGTCTCATCAGTTAAGGTGCAATTGGCAGCCATCTCCCATTTCCATGTGGGAGACGGACTAGGATCTTTGGCTTCTACAAAATTATGTAAAACCTTCTTACGGGGCGTTTTCCTCTTGAAGCCTCTGGTGAAAGTGTTGGTGCCTCCATGGGATTTGGCCTTAGTCTTACAAGCCTTGACAGGCCCACCCTTTGAACCCGCGGCTTCGGTTCCATTAAAGTTCTTGTCCTGGAAAACAGCCTTTTTGGTTGCCATTACTTCAGCCAAAAGAGTATCAGAGCTTCAAGCCTTATGTATGAAGCATCCTTATCTAATTTTTCACAAGGATAGAGTATTCCTCAGGACTAATCGGTCGTTCTTACCTAAGGTGGCTTCGGAGTCAAATATCAATCAATCAATAAACTTACCCGTGTTCTTCCCAAACTTTCAGAATAAAGGAGAATACACATTGCATAAATTGGATGTGCACAGACAACTGCGTTTCTACCTGCACAGGACTAAGGATTTTCGCAAATCGGACCAGTTGTTCGTGTCTTTTGCTAAATCAGCCGTGGGTAAGGCCATTTCCAAAGTGACTATAGCAAATTGGATTTGTCAATGCATAGTCCACGGGTACTTATCTGCAGACAAACCGGTTCCTACGGGAATTCGTGCTCACTCTACGAGGGCTGTGGCCACCTCTGCAGCCTTCTGGTCTAGGATCCCCTTGGATGATATATGCTCTGCAGCTACCTGGTCCTCTTCGCATATGTTTATTTCTCATAAGTTGGATATGGTATCGAGAGGTAGGGCTTCCTTTGGCTCTGCGGTGCTTCGGAATATCCTTCCATAGGCCACCCAGGGTTTCTCCCTAGGTATCTGGGGACTCTGTCCCACAGGTTGCAGAGCAAATGAAGTAACTACTTCAGATAAAGAAGTTATGTACTCACCATAACGTTCCATCTGAGTAGGTACTTCATTTGTCTGCAACCGACCCCCCCCCCCCCGCCATCCCCCGAACCTTTTGGGATTTCTATCACCAAAGAGATCTTGTTCTGCCTTAGTACAGTTTATCTGGTGTTGCTTCCTCTATCGAAGGTAGGAGTTGTGTAAGAGGCAAAAAATTCGATCTGAGGTAATGTAGCACATAGCAGGGGATTATGGGTAGGGGGAGGAGCTAGGATCTCGGATCTTGTAGCTTGGAAAGCTGCCGGCTCGGATCAGAGATCGGATCCGATACCACAGGTTGCAGACAAATGAAGTACCTACTCAGATGGAACGTTATGGTGAGTACATAGCTTCTTTTTAGCTGTGATCCACAACATGGAATCTATTCTGTGGTCCCCTGGACTTCTGTAGGTGATTAGACAAGACCAGAGTGATGTGATGCATTAAAAAATAAAAAGGACACCAGGTGTTGCCCTCTGTGCAGGCTGGCTGTGTTAGCTTGAGAGGTTGTTGTGAAGTATTGTTTTACACTCCAGTGTTTCACGCATTGAAACAGAGCAAAGTATAGTGGTAGCCAAGCTGAGCAGGACCGGGACAGACCTTCACAAATGAAATTTGAATGAGGGGATCTTCCAGAATTTGATCCAGTTGATTTGTATGCTGGAAATGGATCCATTCATCTCCTTTAAAAAACGATAACTAAAAGTCTGCAATAAGAGTCCTTTTGGGCAGGCCTGGAAGATGTACTTTGTCATTCCTGTGATTGGGTTTTTTCCTGTATGCTTTTCCACCCTTTCCACTGATTTCCAGTTTCATTTTCAAAAGGACTCTCAAAAGATCATTGTGATGACTCCCTTCTGTCTCAGGCAACAGTGGTTTCCTTTCTTTTAAAATAGTCCAGAGACAATTATAAGCTTTCAAACAGATCGGATCTTCTTGCACAAGATAAGGAGAGCTTGATAACACCCCAGTGTGAAACAGCTGGCTGTCTGGATGATTCAGTTTTGAAATCCTTTAGGCATCTTATTTCTAAGGGCATGTGGCAGCTGTGAAAGGAGACAAGAAAGCCTGCTACTGTGTTAATGAAAAAGATTTGTTAGTTGGTGCCACACTAATAACCAGCACCCATTAAGGGATTTTGTACTACTGGTTCTTAAAATATTTGTGCAACTATCCTCGTCTGGCCTTTCTTATTCCTGTTTCAAGATTCATTTGTCAGCAAATGTTAAGTTGTCAATCTCGCCTTCATTCTTGCTGGATGGGGACTCTGCACTTGCTAAGCTCGAGAGCTAATTTTACCAGCTCGAGGCAACCCTATATCCCATGCTGCAAGGCTGAGACTACCCAGATCTCGTTTGCCGCTCCGCTAACGAGGTGCCTTTTACCAGCTCCAGGTAAGTTACTAAATATAAGACTTTAGTCTACCCCCTTTAAATTTTCATATCTATAGTTGTTTTTTGTTAACCTTAACGCTTACTTTAACCCTATTCCCGTTAGTGTTCCCTTTTTTTCGAGTTATTTATCCCCTTTCCCTAGCTTAGGCCTTAGGCCTTAGGCCTTCCCCTTCCTAAATTTTTTCCTGTTGGGAATTGTTTGTGTCTGACTGTGTTGTTATCCCTGTTTAGTTTAAATTGTTGGATTGGGTGTTTTTTTTTGTGTGTGTTAATGTTTTGTTTTTCACAACTTGTGTTTCCTCGACACAGTTATGTCGAAGGACACGAAGGTCTCGGGCTTCAAGAAGTGTGACTCGTGCTGTCAGAAGATGTCTCTGACAGACGGTCACACTTCTTGTGTTTACTGCCTGGGACCTCTGCACCTGCAGGACTTTTGTGCTATCTGTCATGCCTTCAGCCCAAGAGTCCTGCAGGAGCGCAGAAATAAATTGATATTAAGGGGCTTATTAAAGCCTGAGAGCTCCCCAACTAAGTCGGCGCCGGGGAAGCCCTCGGAACCTATCAAGTCTTCGGCTGAAAGTTCCAAGCAGTCAGCTTCTGGTTTATCTTCACCAGGGTCGAGATCGGCTCCGGCCGGAGCCGATCCTTCCACCATAGCAGTCACAGTATCGGCTCCATCCGGCGCCGATACTGCCCAATCTAGACATTCAGTGTCTGCTCCGGCTGGAGCAGACGTATCCTCTGCTCCGTTGGCTCCATCGATCTCTAAAAAAGATCTCGATCCCCCTCAGAGTCTATACGTTCAGCTCCAAGATCACCCTTGCTCTCGGAGTGGAGCCATCGGAGCCATTCTTCTCTGTCATCCAGGCTGTCTGATCACGACCTCGAGAGAGTGGTGAGTAGACTATTAAAGTCTCAGGCATTGGCCCAAATACTCCATAGCCCGTCTCAACAGATGGTAGCTATTTCACATCCACCAAACATTCCTCCTTCGACTCTTACAGAGCTCGGAGCCGGAGCTCCTCGGAACAGTCACCATTGTAGCTTCAGAGCCGATACCACCCCTTTCGGCTCAGTCGTCCTCTGCTCCGATTTCCTCCTTGAGGACTTCATTGGAGTGATCCGGGCGTCTGGTCTCTCTCGTTGGCTCCGAGGGGGTAAGTGGCATCGGACCCTTGTCCGACCCCGTTCTCCCTCTCGGGGCTTCGGCGTTGGTGAGCTCAGCCCCGACATCTACCTCTGAGCCTTCCCTCTCGGTGAGGCCTGGAGTTCCTATCTCTTCGGAGCGGGAACTTTCTGGTCTCTCTGACGGGGGAGCCTTCGAGGTGATGAGGAGTGTACTAGCCCCTGGGCTTAGTCAACGGACAGTTCCATCAGCTCCTCCCACTACAGTGCCTGCTGACGTGTCTTCCCGCTCTCTTGCTCCCGGACCCAGAGATCCAACACCTCAGGTTTCCCCATTGGGAATATCTTCCTCTTCCGAGGCTTCTCCTGATCCGTCAGGTGAACCTCCGCGTAAGAGAAAAAGATCAGCAAATAAACTAATAAGCAAACAGACAAATGGCTTCCAAAGCAAGGCAGGCTTTTAATAGAGGTTTTAAATATAAAACCACACAAGCAAATATAAATTGTAATAAAAACTGTAGTATTAAAATGTCCTTTAAGCGCTTTTCGTTTGTAACCAACACAAACTTCTTCAGAAGGTAAAATGAACATTCAGCTACCATCCTTTTAACCCAAAAACAGCGGGAAATTAAACAATAAAGTCATTGATAAATCAATTAATCAATATAAACAACACATTGTTTGAAATGCATATACTTTAGACTGACAGTTGGATCAGAGTGGTCACCCACAAATAGATGTCAATTGCTAAATGGTATATGTTAATAAAAATATATAAAGATACACTACCTTTGTAAACTAAGTAATTTTAAAATACATGAGATGGAACAAGCCTCATTTAAACCAGGGTAATTAAAGGCATTCAACCTTATTTGCCATAGTAGTTCCAATTCCTCCAATTTAAATGAAGCTGGTCCACCACGAGCATCTTGAACAAAGTCATCAATAACTAAATATCTAAACTTGTGCAAAGGATTGCTGTGAACATGCTTAGCTAAAGCATTGTCGAACTTATTGTGGGAGATTGCATATTGATGTTCATATAGTCTATCCCTGAGCTTGCGCTCAGTCTTGCCCACATAAAATGCATAACAATCCATGCACTTAGCCAGGTAAACAATGAACTTACTGTTGCAATTGTATTTAGATTTAAGTCTATAAGTCATGCCATGCACAGAAAAGACATTGGTACAGTCAATAAATTTACAATAGCTACAGCATCCACATTTTGCCATTCCTTTTATCTTGGAAAGGGGTCTATCGTGCTTCTCAAGATAGTTCTTCAAACTTCTACCCTTTCTATATACCACTTTAGGTTTGTCACCAAGCGTCTCAAAAACTATATGGTTGGATTTAAACAACTCCCAGTTTTTAGTAAGTAACCCAATGATGAGTTTACTTTGTGCATTAAAAGAAGTGACAAAAGTATGCTGGAAAGTCTGTTCTGTAGCAATGGACCCAGTAGATGGAATAGATAGCTCTGAAGGGTCATTGAACAACACTAGACTGGAGTCCAGGGTTTGGCACCTGACAGTGGGGCTCAAGATAGGTTTAAACCAGTTGTTGTAATGCTTAGACGTAACCTCATCAATTAAACTATCAATAAGAGGCTCAGGATAACCTCGACACAGAAACATTTGTTTCAACAGGGTACATTCACTGACAAAGTCAACATCCAGGCTAGAAATACGGGAAGCTCTCACCAGCTGACCCTTAACTACCGATCTCTTTTGGAAGAATGGGTGACAGCTGGAAAAGTGCAGGCAAGAGTTCGAGTAAGTCTCTTTCCTGAAAATTCTAGCAGTGAAACATTTATTAACAATATCTTTACTCAAAAGGATGTCTAAGTATGAAATAGAGTCTTTAATAAAAGTAAAAGTAAATTGTAAGAAACTAGTGGTTGAATTGAACTTGTCAACCAAACTAGAGGCCAAATCTGCATCACCCTTAAACAAAATAAAGATATAGTCTAGGTATCTGGTATAAAATACTATTGCATCAGTGTCAAAGTTGTCATTAAACACAAAATTGGATTCCCACTGTGCCATGACTAAGTTAGCGACACTGGCCCCACAAGGGGAGCCCATCGCTAACCCTATCTTTTGTACGTAGAATTTGTTGTCAAACAAAAAGTAGTTGGTAGTCAAACTCAGATCCAAAAGTTCCATAACCAAAGCGATGTCTTCATTTGGGGCATTATGTTTTTTCATCAATTCAGCAACCCACTCAATGCTAATGTCATGTGGGATACATGTATATAAGTCCCTCACATCTATCGTTAAAAAGTTGTAACCTAAATTAAAATCCAACTCCTTGATCTTCCCAAGGAAAGACCAAGAGTCCTTACAGATGTGAGGTTCAAGAGAGACATATTTCTGTAACATAGTATCAACCACCTTAGAACAGGCATACGTGGGTGAACCAAGGCCATCAATCAATGGTCTCATAGGTGGGTTGGAGACATCCTTGTGAATTTTCGGTATTCCAAATAATGTTGGATACCTAGGGAACAGAGCAACCATGTAGTTTAACAAACTCTGGTCTATTCTGCCATCTATAAATAGGTCGTTCAGACAAGATTTTATAAGATTGTAAGCTGAATTGACCTCCGACTTTGAACTAACTTGGTAAGTGTCATTGTTCAACAAGGAAGTCATCCGTAAAACATAGTCTGAGTTGTCAAATATCACCACCCCTCCACCTTTGTCTGGTTTGCATATTCTAATATCCTGAGATTGAATGAACTCCAAAAGTTCCTTCTCATGTTCAGTGTGATTAAATTTAGGATATTTTCTAGAGTCAGCCAAATTCCTAAAATCAAGTTCACAAACTTGCTCAAAAATGGTAACAAGTGGGTGGAGAGGAGGGTTAAATGTACTGGAAATTCTGTAACTGTTATTTGGTGTAAGAGAGGGTGTGTTCCTGAAAAACAAACTCAGATTTAATTTTCTTACATAAGATTTAAGCTCCACAATACATTTAACCACATCCATATTGTGCCAAGGAACATAAGTATACCCTTTTGATAAGAAATCAACAATGTCAAGTGTAATTAAGCTGTCAGAAAAATTAAACACTTTATAAAGTCATTGTTGGTAATAATAATAGGGCGAGTGAAACTCTGAGCTTCAACTATGCCTGTAAATGAATTGTCACTAAAATCAGATACAGAGTCGTTGTCAAAAACTTCTGTGTTAAGACAGGCATCAACATGGCAAAGAGAGGGGCAAGAAACATGAGGATCGGAAGAACGGTGGAACTGTGAAGAATCACTGCCAGCAAGCTGTTGGTTGTTGGCAAGTACCTGGTTCACCTGGAAGGTTTCGTACCTTTCTGTTTTGGTCTTGCCCCCGATGGGTTGGAGTTCTGAAAAACCTGTTTATAGTTGTAATTGTTAACTGGAACTTGGTGTGGCTGACTAGTGTACTGGCGCTGTCTATTGTTATAATTAACAAGGGGTGGTGATATTTGACAACTCAGACTATGTTTTACAGATGACTTCCTTGTTGAACAATGACACTTACCAAGTTAGTTCAAAGTCAGAGGTCAATTCAGCTTGCAATCTTATAAAATCTTGTCTGAACGACCTATTTATAGATGGCAGAATAGACCAGAGTTTGTTAAACTACATGGTTGCTCTGTTCCCTAGGTATCCAACATTATTTGGAATACCGAAAATTCACAAGGATGTCTCCAACCCACCTATGAGACCATTGATTGATGGCCGTGGTTCACCCACATATGCCTGTTCTAAGGTGGTTGATACTATGTTACAGAAATATGTCTCTCTTGAACCTCACATCTGTAAGGACTCTTGGTCTTTCCTCAGGAAGATCAAGGAGTTGGATTTTAATTTAGGTTACAACTTTTTAACGATAGATGTGAGGGACTTGTATACATGTATCCCACATGACATTAGCATTGAGTGGGTTGCTGAATTGATGAAAAAACATAATGCCCCAAATGAAGACATCGCTTTGGTTATGGAACTTTTGGATCTGATTTTGACTACCAACTACTTTTTGTTTGACAACAAATTCTACTTGCAAAAGATAGGGTTAGCGATGGGCTCCCCTTGTGGGGCCAGTGTCGCTAATTTAGTCATGGCACAGTGGGAATCCAGTTTTGTGTTTAATGACAACTTTGACACTGATGCAATAGTATTTTATACCAGATACCTAGACAATATCTTTATTTTGTTTAAGGGTGATGCAGATTTGGCCTCTAGTTTGGTTGACAAGTTCAATTCAACCACTAGTTTCTTACAATTTACTTTTACTTTTAGTAAAGACTCTATTTCATACTTGGACATCCTTTTGAGTAAAGATATTGTTAATAAATGTTTCACTGCTAGAATTTTCAGGAAAGAGACTTACTCTAACTCTTTCCTGCACTTTTCCAGCTGTCACCCATTCTTCCAAAAGAGATCGGTAGTGAAGGGTCAGCTGGTGAGAGCTTCCCGTATTTCTAGCCTGGATGTTGACTTTGTCAGTGAATGTACCCTGTTGAAACAAATGTTTCTGCGTCGAGGTTATCCTGAGCCTCTTATTGATAGTTTAATTGATGAGGTTACGTCTAAGCGTTACAACAACTGGTTTAAACCTATCTTGAGCCCCACTGTCAGGTGCCAAACCCTGGACTCCAGTCTAGTGTTGTTCAATGACCCTTCAGAGCTATCTATTCCATCTACTGGGTCCATTGCTACAGAACAGACTTTCCAGCACACTTTTGTCACTTCTTTTAATGCACAAAGTAAACTCATCATTGGGTTACTTACTAAAAACTGGGAGGAGTTTAACTCCAACCATATAGTTTTTGAGACCACTTGGTGACAAACCTAAAGTGGTATATAGAAAGGGTAAAAGTTTGAAGAACTATCTTGAGAAGCACGATAGACCCCTTTCCAAGATAAAAGGAATGGCAAAATGTGGATGCTGTAGCTATTGTAAATTTATTGACTGTACCAATGTCTTTTCTGTGCACGGCATGACTTGTAGACTTAAATCTAAATACAATTGCAACAGTAAGTTCATTGTTTACCTGGCTAAGTGCATGGATTGTTATGCATTTTATGTGGGCAAGACTGGGCGCAGGCTCAGGGATAGAATATATGAACATCAATATGCAATCTCTCACAATAAGTTCGACAATGCTTTAGCTAAGCATGTTCACAGCAATCCTTTGCACAAGTCTAGATATTTAGTTATTGATGACTTTGTTCAAGATGCTCGTGGTGGACCAGCTTCATTTAAATTGGAGGAATTGGAACTACTATGGCAAATAAGGTTGAATGCCTTTAATTACCCTGGTTTAAATGAGGCTTGTTCCATCTCATGTATTTTAAAATTACTTAGTTTACAAAGGTAGTGTATCTTTATATATATTTTTATTAACATATACCATTTAGCAATTGACATCTATTTGTGGGTGACCACTCTGATCCAACTCTCAGTCTAAAGTATATGCATTTCAAACAATGTGTTTATATTGATTAATTGATTTATCGATGACTTTATTGTTTAATTTCCCGCTGTTTTTGGGTTAAAAGGATGGTAGCTGAATGTTCATTTTACCTTCTGAAGAAGTTTGTGTTGGTTACAAACGAAAAGCGCTTAAAGGACATTTTAATACTACAGTTTTTACTACAATTTATATTTGCTCGTGTGGTTTTATATTTAAAACCTCCGCGTAAGAGGACATGTAAGAGGAAATATCTAGACTCCCCCGAGTCTATTACATCTGATACTGACCTGGATGAGTCGAAGGGATCCCCAAGGTCCTCCTCTGAGGATGTCTCTTTCTCAGACATCCTTGAACTCCTTAAGCAGAGGGGGAACTGGCCCTCCCTTAATCCTTCCGAGGACGAGTCAGTATACCTGGAGGCATTTGGATCTCGACCCTCCACCTCCTGGGTGTCTCCGCCTTTCGACCCTCTTATGGAGGTAGTGGCTCGGAAGGCGTGGATGGCTCCGGATTCAGTGGAACTTATTCCTAGGAGGCCTTCAAAATTCATTATGGCCCCACCAGATAGACAATATTTGACAAAGGGTGTCCCAGTTGATGCCATGGTGGTGGCTGCTGCCACCAAGAAGGAACTAGCTGATCCTTCAGTACCTGTCCATCCTCCTAACAAGGATTCTTAGGACTATGGACAGGTATGGCAAGCGGATTTTTTCTTCAGCGACTTTTGCCATGAGATCGCTGAACTACTTGTGCCACTTCACCCGCCTTCAAAGAGATGTTCTTAAAGAGTTGGGAGAAGTTTTACAGGATCAGTCAGCTGCTGGGTCTCAGGATAAGATTAGCTCACAGCTAGGAATCCTTACCTCCATTGTTAACTCCTCTATGCGGCTCATTTCGTATGCAGCCGATGGAGCGAGTAGGGCCACAGGCACAGGAGTGGCTTTAAGGCGTCAGTCCTGGATGCGGCTTTGTAATTTTGCAGACCCCTTCAAGGCGTCCTTCACAAACTCCCCTTTTGATGGTTCGACCTTGTTCGGACCTCAAGTGAAAGACACTTTGACTAGATGCGAACAAGATGGCAAGACTCTCTCTGCCGTAGGAGTCCCTTTCTCCACCCCTTCAAGACCTTACCCCAAAGGACAGAAGGGAGGGAAAATGTGGTTCCGCAAATCTCAAGGAGTCACGCCTGATGCACGAAGTCAGTTTACACCCAGCGGCAGAGGGGATAACAATAATAGACGCCGCCCTAGGGGCAGAGGGGGTCCGCAGAATCAGGGTAGCAGAGAGCCTCTTTCTGACAAACCCTTCCAGCATCCCTGAGATGTTGCCCGATTGTCCACCTTCGGAGGCAGTCGGGGGGAAAATTATCGCTGTACTCAATAGCCTGGCTTTCCTTTTCTCAAGACAAATGGGTACAGTCGATTTATATCCGAGGGTTACAAAATTCCCTTTATTCAAACCCCAATTCAACAAAAGGGAACCCTTCCAGACATTCCACCCGGTCTAAGGGAACTAGCAGTACTAGAAATATCAAAACTGCTAGCAAAAAGAGCCATCCAGCCAGTCCTAGCGGTCCAAATAGGATCCGGAATCTACTCAAGGTTCTTTTTAGTTCCAAAAAAGACAGGGGACTGGAGACCAATATTAGATCTGAGCAAACTAAACAAGTTTGTAAAGAAATCAAGATTCCGGATGGTCACGCTTCAGTCCATTCTACCCTTTCTGGGCAAGGACAATTGGATGTGCTCGATAGATCTTCAGGATGCGTACTATCACATAAAAATTCACAGACTCTCCAGAAGATTTCTACGCTTTCGGCTGGGGACCAGTCACTTCCAATTCAGAGCCCTGCCCTTTGGACTCACTACAGCCCCCAGAGTGTTCACCAAATGTATGGCAGTGGTTACGGCTCACCTGAGACGTCAAGGATTCCAGGTGTTTCCATATCTAGACGACTGGCTCCTCACTGCCACCACCAGGCATCAACTTCTCCAAGCCAGAGATTACACCATTCACATTTGCAGAGGGCTAGGGATTTCTATAAATTTCGAAAAATCTGCCTTGTCAATCTATTACTTTTATAGGCGCAAAATTGGACACCGTACAACTTTCAGCAAAGTTAACAGACCAAAGGATCTTGGACATTCAAAGACACATCCAGGTGATTCTTCTCAGCAACAGAATTCAGGCCACATTTGCTCTGAAAGTATTGGGTCTTATGGCGGCCGCCATAACACTTCTTCCCTTTGCCCGCTTTTGCACCGCTTTTGCATGCGTCTTCTACAATGGATGCTATTCGCCCAATGGTCTTTTCAACAACTTCCCATGCGTCACAAGATCATAGTAACTCCAACTTGCAAAAGGCATCTGACCTGGTGGATATCGTCCCCTCAAGTCCATCAGGGCAGACCTTTTGTTCCTCCTGCCCCGGTTGCCACGGTTACATCGGATGCCTCCCTGATCGGGTGGGGGGGCATTATCAGGGCAGAATGGTCCATGGCACTTGGCAACCTTTCGAATACCATCTGCACATAAATATCCTGGAGATGAGAGCGGTGCTTTTAACGTTGCAAGCCCTCAACGACTCTCTTCCCCTGGGAACTATTGCAATCCAAACGGACAATATGTCCGTAGTGTGGTATATCAACAAACTGGGCGGAACCAAGTCCTATCCACTGTGTCGAGAGGCTCTCAGACTTTGGCAATGGGCAATCTCTTCTCAGCCGTTTCTGATAGCAACTCATATCCCCGGGAAATCCAACATCATAGCGGACAGATTGAGCAGAGCTATTCTCATGCCTCACGAGTGGTGTCTCAATCAGTGACGGAAGAGATTTTTCAGAAGTGGGGCCTTCCTTGCTGCGACCTTTTTGCTACACCTCAAAACAGCAAATGCCCAGACTACTACTTCTCTCTCTCTTCCCCCTTCCAGGCCATCCCCCCAGAGACGCTCTAACCCAAGATTGGCCCCGGGGACTTCTTTATGCCTCCCCCCCCCTTTCTGCTGATACCTCAGCTAATTCAGAAAGCAACCGCCTTGAGAGCCAAGTTGATTCTCATTGCCCCTTATTGGCCTAGACAGATATGGTTTCCGTTCCTACATTGTTATCTCTTGGTACAGCCATGGCATCTGGACCCGGTTCCAGATCTTCTGACCCACCAGTCGGGGCAACTGCACCAATCCATACCTTCTCTCAACCTCACTGCTTGGTTGCTCCACTTCCATCCTTAGCCAGGCTTCCTATGATTTCTAATCCCATCCGGGATATCATAGTAGCTTCCCTAAAATCTTCTACCAGAAAGATTTACACAAGTAAATGGCGACGTTTCTCCTTCTGGGCAAAAGCTAGGAACATAGACCCCTATACTGCTCCGATTCATTCGGTCTTGGACTTCCTAGCTGAGATTTTTCATTCAGGATCCTCTTCTTCCACAGTGAAAGTTCAACTGGCAGCCATTTCGAATTTTCATATAGGCCTTTTGGACCACAACATTATGTCACATAAACTTTGCAAGGCATTCCTTCGAGGTATCTTTTTACTTAAACCTCTGATTAGAGACCCCCCCACCACAGTGGGATCTAAATTTAATTTTAACATCCTTGATTCTTTCCCCTTCGAACCTGCAGCTGCCTGTTCTTTGAAATTTCTTTCTTGGAAGACACTTTTTCTAGTCGCCATTACTTCTGCCAGGAGAGTATCTGAGCTTCATGCTCTCTGTATTCGTCCTCTCTATTTAATATTCCACAAAGATAGGGTATCTCTAAGGACTAATCCATCTTTCTTACCAAAAGTGGCATCAGAGCAACCTAAATCAATCCATTGATCTTCCAGTGTTTTTCCCGAATTATTCTGATAGAGCGGAACAAAAGTTACATTGTCTTGATGTTCACCGCCAGCTCAGATATTATCTGGACAAAACTAAACTTTTTAGGAAATCTTATCAACTGTTTCTATCCTATGCAGAGAACAGGAAAGGCCTTCCAGTTTCCAAGGTGACTTTATCTAGATGGCTGTCTTCTGTGATCACTTACATTTATCAGCTCAGAGGCAAAGAGTTCATTTCTAAGCCAAAAGCCCATTCTACCAGAGCTCTAGCTACATTGACAGCTTTTCAAGCTAGACTTCCAATAGACACTATTTGTGCAGCAGCCACATGGGCCTCTCCTCATACCTTTGTTTCACATTACAAATTAAACTTGGCCTCCAGAGACAGAGCAAATTTTGGTTTGACCATTCTCAAGAGTCTGTTCCATTGAACCACCCAGGATAGAGGTGCTAGGGACGCGGTCCCATCCAGCAAGAATGAAGGCGAGATTGACAACTTAACATTTAGAAGTTATGTACCTACCATAACGTTCCATGTTAGTTGTCTTCTCTTGCCTTCTTTCGTGCGTCCCGCCCTCCATCCCCCTAGCCTGGTCAGACCGAGAAGATTATGCATCTTCTATTAAGAGGTTTTATTCCTTTTTCTAGCTATTCAGCTTCTAGTGTCACTAGATTAGGTTGATCCTTTCTAGAGGATTATGATGTTATTTAGTATTGTTACTTTTTCTTCCTCCTCTACAGTTGGAAGAAAATATTACTATTTCTTTAGCTACCAAACGAGATCTGGGTAGTCTCCACCTTGCATCATGGGATATAGGGTTGTCTCGAGCTGGTAAAATTAGCTCTCGAGCTTAGCAAGTGCCGAGTCGGAGCCGAGGATCGGCTCCGAACCCATCCAGCAAGAAAGAAGGCGAGAGAAGACAACTAACATGGAACGTTATGGTAGGTACATAACTTCTAATTTTAGCATGTTGAACATGGAACCTCCCCTTTGTTCTCTGCCTTTTGCCAGGTGGTTCTTAAAAGGAGTTTTACATGCCAGACCACCTTGAAGCAAGTGGCGCACCTACTTGGGATCTTAACTGTGCTGGGAAAGTTAACGCCGCCATTGAACCAGCTCTTCAGGCTGATTTTATGGTGCATGACATTGAAGACTGTATTGCTTACTTGTTTTGCAGATAGTAGAGCAATATCGGAGATGCAAACTGTTAGATTTTCTATACAGATGAGTTTCTTTAAGAAGCAGTCTCTCAACCATGCCAAATGTTTCAGTTTACTTTGAATCAATTCATCAATCTCAAGATCAAGGAGGAAGGGTGCTAAATACTCAGGGTATGCACAGGCAACTGTGGTATTATCTTGACATAACATAGTCATTTAGGAAAGCTGAATAGCTGTTTATCTGCTATGATGGAACAAAGAAATGACAACCTGTGTCAAAACAGACCATTTCTGCATGTTTGTCCCTTGCTATTGCTTTTTTTCTCCACCATGGTAAATCACTTCCAGATGAAATCAAGACACATTCTGCTAGAGCCTTGTCTTCTTTGATGGCATAATGGAAAGGAGTTGACTCCAGATGCATTCTAGAAGCATTTACTTGGTCCTCTGTTCATACTTTTGCAAAGTATTACAAACTAGATTCCTTCTTCAGGTGTAGAACAGGCTTTGTCAGCACCATTCCCAAGGGGTTCCTGGATCTTAATATTTCCTCCACCCAGGTTGGATAAGCTATAGTTCTCTACACTTGACCCTTGAGTGTAAGTTAATTCACATCACAATGAAGCAGTTCCTGTCTGTAAGAGTAGTAAAAACCTGACTACAATTTCACTGGTAATGTACATAAATAGCTGAATACTTTTTTCTTACAGTAACCAGAGAGAATACATTCAGGCTGCAGATGGAAGCTATCTTTTAGTGCAAGAACAAATATGTTCTCTTGATAAATGGCTTTTTAAATACAAATCTCTGCAACTTGACAGTTATTTTCTGGGTGAAAGTGTGAGCAGACAACATGCTCCTAAGGGACTTCGTATCTTGGAAGTTTTCACAGGGTGTGGTGATTTATTTACCATTCCAATTGAAACTGCTAGAATTTTGTGATCGCACTGGACTTGAGCTTTCCAAACTCCGTATTAAGAAAAATGAAAGACTGATTCTTAGACATGAGATCTCTAAACTGGTTGAATCATTTACAGTGGACTTAGACATTTACAGATAGAAGTCTGATTTTAATAAAATTTTTTAGTCCATTGACAAATTAATACAAGTTGAAACATAAGAGACAGAAAATTGGTAAGAGATGACCAGGATTATTGTCTAAATAGAACTGTGTACCCTGCCCCCCTTCGGAATTCACTGAATAATGTTCTTACCACAGGTACTGTGATTCATGCTACTAGTGAACATGAGGAAGAAGTCCCTTTAGAGGTAACTCCCTGAAAAGGTCAGAGGGGTTTGCCAACAAACAAGTGGCCAACACACAGAATCTGGGAAACAATTCCTTGAACAGAGGGAAGAAGTGGAAGAACAGGAACACAAATCCGATTTTGAAATGGTGATACAGGATTCTATTTCAACATTTTGCAAAGTTGCTGTGTAAGCATTACTTTTTTTTTTTTTTTTTTTTTTTTTTTTTCGATTTTTAATATCTGTAGTTTTGTCCATAGGTCCCGAGCACCTTAATTTGTTTTTGAAGGGATGCAATTTTATTCCTTCAGCAACAGCTAATGTCGAGGATACCCCCCTCGATCTTAAGATTTTTACCCGTAAGCTTAATTTTCAAATATTATTCTGGGAAGCAAGTGACTCTGACAACAACTTTTCAGGTAAATTCAGAAGGAAAATAGTTGCTAATCCCCCATTATTTCCAGTTTTGAATGTTTTTGAGAAAACGTGCAAAAAAGAAATTCATGAATTATTAGACAAGAGACGCAAGTTTTATAATTTATCCAAACGATAGACAAATTCTCAAAAGCTTTACACACATTAAGAACATCAGGTGTAAGAAACTGGACAAAGGAGGGGGCCTGGTCATTATGGACTGGGTAGACTATTCGGACACCTGACTAATCTCTTACAGGATGATGAGGTGTATAGAGCTGTTTCGATAAACAAGATTAATGTATGTAGGGCAGATAAAGTGGCCCTAGATGAGTTTTTGTTGTTTGATATAATTTCACAGGGCCTATATGATTTTTTTGAGAGTGGATTATCCCATTATTCTGAAGATTTTTGGCATTCCCAAAATCCACTCTAACATCAGTCATCCTCCGCTTTGCCCAGTGGCAGCCAGGGGATCAGTTACAGAAGCCTTGACTAAATTCATTGATCAAAAGCTTAAACATTTATTTGATCCATGCCCACATATTGTTTGTGATTCCTTGGACTTGTTGGACAAATTGAAGAATATCAAAATGGGAGCAGTGTATTTTTGTGATCTGTGACGTGCAAAGCTTATATACAGTTGTACCGCACGAGGTGGGACGCGAGTTGTTCGGAGAAATTGTGAGGTAACATGGACTTTTTCCAGACACAGAAGTCACTTTAGTTGTTGAATTAATGGAAATTGTATTAAACAGCATTTTTTGACATTTGAAGGTGAGTAATAACAAATGGTTAACTGGAGTAGCCATGGGGGGGCTGCTTATGCCCCCATGTTCGCTAATGCGGTGCTTTTGAGATGGGAGCTTTAAGTTCTGTTCAGATTTCCTATTTTTGAGATGTGTGGGTTATTTCAGGTTTCTGGATGACTTATTAATCATTTGGAGAGGTACCACTGTACAGATAGAAGAATTCATCCATCAACCACAAACTAGTACCTCTTTTCTTAAATTTACTTAACTGCTTTAACCATGAAAGGATTACTTAGCTTGATGGTTTTGATTACAAAGCATCCAGATGGAGCATTTGAGACGCAAATATACAGAAAACCCTCGTAGTGTAACTTATTTTTATTTTTATTTTATTTATTTTTTATACAAGTTGCCACCCATTCCACCAAAAGAAAGGAGTGGTGAAATGCCAGTTCATTAGACTTCCCGGCTTATTTTGAACAGCAACATGTGTCTTGAACAGTTCAGAAGACTGACACTGATATTCAAGGATATAGGATACCCCTCGTCATTGCTGGATATGGCATTCGATGAAGTGTGGGTTGGAAGAACTAACAAATAAACACCAGTCATCAAGAATGGGTTACAACATTTTGTGAAGGCAGGCAAGGATCAAGATGGTGCACGTTTTCATAACCACGTGAACATGGTGTTACATTATATCCTATATGCCAAATATATTAAACTTATTTGCAGAAGATCTGGTTTGTGTTGCCATGTGATGAGGAAATCAAAAATCATTTTGTGGAACCCCCCCCCCCCATTTTCACATACAAAAACAAACCTAGTATGAAATGCCTGCTAGAGACGAAACAGGGCCAAACGGCAGGGGATTATTCAACACAAGGAAATGTGGACATTATCACCAGTGCCCATACATAGACACTTATCAAGGCCCTTTAAAATTGTTGGTATAATGACTGGCAGTGCATACAGCTATGCAACATGAAGAGTGGTCTATCTGGCCACATGTACTTCATGTTCTGCTTTTTACATAGGCAAGAACAAAAATGCCTTGAATAAATGAATAGCAACACGCTTACTGCATACAGTGACAAGATAAGAGTGCACTGGCAAGGTATTCTATATGCCCAGGGTTCAACAAGTTTGTTTTTTTTTTAGTACTTGGAACGGATTCAGGTAGCGCCTTATGTTGAGGTTGGCAAAACAAACTTTTACACTAGGAAATGTTTTGGCAACTCAGACTGGATGCAGCCAATTCACCCGCTCTCAATGATATCATTTCTGTTATGAGCGAACTGAGAAAATAAGCCAGTATATTGTGATTGCTGCTCTTGGTTTTATGTGAGGTTATTGTGTTTTATTTTAGTTCGGTTTATTTTCTCAATGCCAAACTAATAACATTTTGCTAATTTTCTACTAGTTTTTTTCCAGCTTTTTCTTGGCTTTAAGTTTAAATTAAGTCCTGAAGGTGGGCATGTCATCAATAAATCAATGATGTCATGAAATTACATTTTAATTGTTTTTTTCTAGGGGTGTGTAGTTTCAATCATTTTAGAAGGAAATGAGAAAACTTTAAAAGGAAGTGAGAGTTTTCATTCACGGTTCAGATGATGGCTGTGTAAATTGATAAATTCTCAACTGTGATTTTTACTTGATCAAATAAATGTGTATTTTGAGGACCTGTGATTGGTTTGGCTTGCTGTTTTTTTTTTTTGTTTTTTATCTGCACTTGTAGATAAAGGCAACTGCAACAGTGATATTGATGAACTTAGTACAGTTGTGTAAGTCGTACTTGCTATAACACTGGATGTTCAAAGTAATTACCGCTGTAGTAACCGTATCCTCCCTCCATCTTTTTCTGTATATAGTTATTTTTCCTTAACTTTTTTAATGGCAGTTGACTCTCCTATTTGTGGGGGCTAGAAAGTCCTAAGGGCTTTTGGCTCTCGGGCTACTGTTTTCTCCCTCTGGAGCTTGAGCTACAGCAGACTGGGTGCATCTGTGGAGGGGAGCCAGAAACTTGGGAATACTGGCCAGCCATTATATCCTTGGCAGGATATAACCCATATAGCTAAAGGCAGTGATTACTTTGAACATCTACTGTTATGTTAAGTGCATTTTACACAACTGTATTTTTTGAACCTTCGTCAGAGGTAAGTACTTTCATTGTTAGTCTTGTAATTCAGAACACTGAACTAGCTGACTGAGGTGGTCTGGTTTAGGAGGGATTTCTGTGTATAACCTCTGAAAGGTTAATATAGCTGCCAGAGGATAGAATGTTAGCTGCTGTCAAGCTCCATGTGTCCACTACCAGTAAAGCAAATTCCCTTAAGATCAGCATTTCTTACAATGTAGCCAGTGCTGTCAGAAAGTTATCAAACTCTGGGAGTACTTTCTAGCAGCACACTTAATTCACCTTGCCCTCTTTTTAGATGATCTCATACTGTGCTTTAATTTTCTCTTTTCTGTACTCCAGAAGGGAACTAGGAGGAATTCCTCCATGGATCCCAGCAGTGGTTGTGACTCAATAGGTGATCTTTTTCTGGATTTCCAACAGGTTGTCTGGGAGTGCTTCTTCCTGTAGATCGTTGGATACATGTAGGTGAGGGAAGTATCAACAAAAGGTATTCCTGTCCACATTTCCCATTTCTTTCCCAGTACTTCCTATTTCAAACAAAACATAGTAGCCCAACAGGATGTTTTAAAATCTTGTAGAGAAGAATGTCATCCAAGCATGTCCCTGAGGACCAGCAGCATGAAGGATTGTGTTTTGTTTGCTCTTATTTCTAAAAAAATCAGGGAACCTCAATCCTTCAACTTCCTTGCTGCAAATCTACACATGGCATGGCAAGCGTTTTTTTTTTTTTACATTATCTGACTTCATTCTATAACTTTTTGATAACCAGTGAGGACTGAATGTGATCTGTGAGAGGGCCCTGGGAACGTCCAAGAAAGGGTATCCTCATCTCAAGACAAGAGTGTCTAAAAAAAAAAGGCTGTTGTTTATATAGGTCACTATGGAAGTAGTCTTCAGTAATGGGGTTTTAGCCAGATTTGCTGAGCTCAGCACACTTCCCCTTCCAGGCTAGGGGTCTATCTTCCCCTTTGGGAATATCAGAATGTTTCTTGCATAAAGTAAATGTCTGCTCATGCCTGCTCAGAGCTTTCTTGCTGCAGTTTGGAGTGCATGAACCCCTTTAAGATGACATCAGAGTATACTTCCATAATGCCATTCTGGATAAGGAGCTGCAGCTTGTGAATCCACTGGTGAGATAGTTATTAAAACAAACAAAAAAAAAAAAGAATGATGCTGCAGTCGGTGAAGCAACTTTTTCACACTCAAATGCCTAGGTATGGCAGCAGATACCAAGCAGAGAATGGGTCCTCTTAATGCAGGCAAACAAGTGATAACCAGGTCAAGTGGGTAAGAAGGGTGAATGATAAAGGATGGAAAAAAGACTAAAAGTGGAAGTCTGGGAACCTCCATAGCTTCATACCCTCCAGGAAGTAGCCATGACTATGTGGAACATCTCTCTTCCAACCTCTCCAAAAATCCCCTTCCAAGCCTTTTCCTTCAGTTTCTCCAACCATAGAGGGATCAGAAGACATAATACATTGCACAAGAAACATGGAAGGTATCGCAACAAATGAGGGATGCTGCAGATATGTAATTTTTACAGATGTCCTTCAAGGATGCATCTGCAGTCATCACATATGGGTTGTCCTGCCTCAGGCAGCCCTTCGGTCGGCCGGATTCCAAAGTCTGGGTCTGGCGTCGGCTGATGTTGCCCTCTCCCCGACGTCAGAGCGCCTGGGGTATAAAAGCGTCAGCCGACGCCATCTTCCTCAGTCTTTTTTGCCATGTAGTGCCCGAAGCAGAAGCAGTTGGCAAGTGCCGGTCGGCCAGCTCCTGTAATTCAGCTACCGAAGACTTCAAAAGCTAAGTACCCCGTTGGGGACTCTTTCTTGCCTCAGCCGATGTCAGATAAACTTAATTGCTTAACTTGTGGGAAACAAATACCTCATAAGGATTTCCACTCTTACTGCCTCCCCTGCCTAGGCCCAGACCACGACGTCTCGGCCTGCTCAGCCTGTGCTTCCTTCAACCGACACACTCTTAGACATCGGGTGGAGTTTGCAGCGGAATTTTTTGGGGCTAGTTTTTCATACAATATGCCGTCGGAGACTCCGACTTCACATTTAACAAAGAAACCGAAGGACAAGGACCGACACACGCAGCGGTTTCGCTGAAACCACGCGGCCAC